>NC_057804.1:41741185-41961921 GCF_018294505.1 Triticum aestivum
ACCTCGCCGCCCGGCCAGATCCTCACCGGCACGCTCGTCGGAAGCCAGCACGCTCGTCGGACGCCGGCAAGACAACAACTGGTCCGTGCGCGCCGCGACTCCCTTCGCCGGCCATCTCCTTCGCGAAGCCCGCAAGTTGTTCGACAGTTTGCCAAGGTACAAAATGGACTTCGCCGACGAGTTCTTTTTTGACAATTTTCTTTGTGACTCTGACGATTCGTCCTCCGATGACGAGGAGGAGATATTGGCTGCCGTGTTGGTCCATCACCACCTCAACAGCCAGCGGCCATTGTTCCGTGGCTCCATTCCGGGCCACCTTCCGGCGTTGAATTGCAACCGAGAGAGCGGGCATTTCCTTCTTTGGAAGGACTACTTTGATACAACAAACCCGTTGTTCAAACATCAGAAATTCCGCCGCCGTTTCCATATGAGTAGGCATGTCTTCAACCATATTAGAGAGGGGGTGGTCGGCTATGATGACTATTTCGAGTGCAAAGAGGATGCCATTGGCAAGATTGATTTTTCCTCGTATCAGAAATGCACTGCCGCCATCTGAATGCTTGCATACGGAGTGCCCGGTGGTCTCATTGACGAGTACGTCCGTATGAGCGAGTCTACTTGCCTAGAGTCCCTGTATAAGTTCTGCAAGGCTGTTATTGTTGTGTTTGGCCCTAAGTATTTAAGAGAGTCGACTGCTGAAGATACAGCCCGTTTGTTGGCGATGAATGCCAGCAGGGGCTTCCCAGGGATGCTTGGTAGTATAGACTGCATGCATTGGGAGTGGAAGAGCTGCCCTCTGCTTGGCAAGGGCGGTATAAGGGCCATGTCAGGGCTTGCACTGTCATACTTGAGGCCGTGGCATCTCAAGATCTCTGGATCTGGCACTCTTTTTTGGCATGGATGGATCACACAATTATATCAACGTGCTTCAGCTCTTGCTGGTGTTTACTAGGCTTGCCGAAGGCAACAGCCCACCGGTAAACTTTACTGTTAACGGCCACACCTACAACAAAGGTTACTATCTGGGTGATGGTATCTATCCTCTGTGGACCACTATTGTCAAGACAATACCCAACCCTGCCGGAGAGAAGAGAAAAAAATTTGCCCAAGAGCAAGAGAGTGCTAGGAAGGATGTCGAGCGTGCCTTTGGTGTTTTGCAATCTCGATGGGGCATCGCTCGGTATCCTGCTAATACCTGGAGCACGCAGAAACTATGGGAGGTGATGACTGCTTGTGTGAACATGCATAATATGATCGTAGAAGACGAGCGCCCGGAACGTCTCAAGGCTTTCAGTTTCAGGGTGAGAATGTTGTGCCTGAGTATGGAGTAGCGGCAATGTTTTAATAGTTCACCCAACTTCATGAAGACATGCGTGATTGGGAAACTCACGTGCAACTGCAAAATGATTTGGTTAAACATATGTGGGCTCATGTTGGCAATCAATAGATATATCTTCTTTTATTCGTTTTGCAAAACTATGTGAAACCTTTTTATTTTCATTTGGCTTGTAATAAACTATACTATTTTATTCGGTCCAAAACGATTTTATTTTGAGCTACGCAATCATGCAAAAAAACATAGACAGCCGCCGGCACATATGAATCGGCGCATTGGATGCCCTATCAACCCATATCTAAAACAGGACGGACGCCGGGCGGACGGCCGATCCAAACGGATAGAAATCGGACGAAATCGCCGTTCTCGACCCGTTGGATTGCTCTTACATCCGCTCCGTACCTTTGCCTCCCTAGTGCCGCTGTAAAAGAAAAGAAAAAACTGTATTCCCAGATCCGCCGCACCAACCCCGGCGTCCCTTGCCGCCGACGCCCCCCACCCTCCTCCGGCCCCGGCCCCCGCCACACGCCGCTGCGCGCCTGCCACCTGGAACCCGAGGAACTCGGTTCCCCCCGTAATCCCGTCCTCTCCGGCTCCGCTCAACAGTCCGGAGCGTGGTCCGGTCGCCATTGCTTACTGAACAGTCCAAACTGGCGTGGTCCGGGCCGGCGCTACTCCTTTTGCTGGTATGGAAGCCCTACCTTTCCTTTCATCGGATAATCGTACGTTTTGCCGTCAATTCTGCCCTGAACAATCAAATCCACCCCGAGTTCCCTGACCGAGACAAGCATCAGGGTCAGCTTGCTGAATCTGGCCTGTGTCTTCTTGCACCCCAGTGCAACTTCTGCAAAAAACTGTGGGGTGCATTATGCATGGTTCTAACCTCACTGATTGTGGAGCTAACATTGTTATCGTTCATGGCCTCATGGGCTACATGTATGTACACAGCCATGTCTGCTCAGTGCTCCCCATGCCTTGACCCTGATTAGTTGTGTGTGTGTGGAAAGGTAGCAGAGATCGGGAGATAGAGTAGGGTGGTGGAAGCTGCAGATCTGACCACATGCTGTTAACAGCGCATCATCTTTTGTTTATGCATCTAGACTCCGGTGGCCAAAGTAGAGAGGTTGGTGGTGTGTCATGGACTCATGTGGAGGCCTTTTTCGCTTGCTTGATTAATGGGAGTCCGGTGGGCTCATGGATGGCATGCATCAGAGCACTTTGCCGTAAGATGCAACAAACACCTGCTAGTCTGTCTGTCATGATTTCTCACCAACCTTGCCACGTTTTTTTTCCTCCAAGGGGGGTGGGGTGGGGAGGGGTAGATCCAACACGGTGTGGGCAGTGTGGAGAGTGGTATATAAGGAGCTGCGGCCTTCTCTCTGCACACAACTTGTAGGCACGCAGCTTCTCTCTGTTTCTTCTCTGCGGCAGTGTGCTTGTCAAGATCTCCCTCGGCTCTTGAGATCTGGTGAGCCTCTCCCTGATCCATGCATCAATTTTCACTTAGTTTGTAGTCTGATATCTCATCCATCATGTAAGGAGTGTGGTTCCATGCTGTAGTTGGCCTTTCTCATGTTTTCTGAAGATACTTAGAGTCTTCAGATCTCAGAGTTTGCTTAGGATCCATTGACTTTGCTGATCTGGTCCTGGTTTGATATGGTAACCTGACTCGCATTCATTGATGTCATGAATTTATTCTACTTAACCGCTTTTAGTTCAGAATTACCTTTCTTTTTACTGATCGTTCCCATGGCCGGTGATTCGGATGATTGTTGTGATATTCTTTAGTCTGCCATTCTCCTTGCATAAATTCTGTCATACGCATTACCCCGTAGTCTGCAACAAAAGGCACATAGTTTATTTTATTTTTGCCACCTCAAGTTAACTGATGCTATGAAGTTGCCAATATCTGACTGTTTACTGAATTTATTGGGGCGGCTTTGTTAGAACCTGGCTTTGTATGTGTCTGTCGTGTCAACCCTTTTCCACACTAGGATCTGAATCTTCATTACTTCTGTTGACTCAGAAATGTCTTAACTATGTCTGATCTAAGTAATAGTTTTCACTTCTTGTTTTACAGTCCCCTAAAGATCCACTCTCTGTGATCCCAGGTTAAGCGGACAAGATGGTGAAGATCTGCTGCATCGGAGCTGGCTATGTCGGCGGCCCAACAATGGCTGTCATTGCCGTCAAGTGCCCAGCAATTGAGGTTGTTGTTGTTGACATCTCCAAGCCTCGCATTGACGCTTGGAACAGCGACAAACTCCCGATCTACGAGCCTGGCCTTGACGAGGTTGTCAAGGCGTGCAGGGGCAAGAACCTCTTCTTCAGCACTGATGTCGAGAAGCACGTTGCTGAGGCCGACATCATCTTTGTCTCAGTGAACACCCCCACCAAGACCCGTGGTCTGGGAGCCGGCAAGGCTGCCGACCTCACCTACTGGGAGAGCGCTGCCCGTATGATCGCCGACGTGTCCAAGTCTGACAAGATCGTCGTTGAGAAGTCCACTGTCCCTGTCAAGACCGCAGAGGCCATCGAGAAGATCTTGACCCACAACAGCAAGGGCATCAACTACCAGATCCTCTCCAACCCGGAGTTCCTGGCCGAGGGCACAGCTATCGAGGACCTGTTCAAGCCTGACAGAGTGCTTATCGGTGGCCGGGAGACCCCCGAGGGCAGGAAGGCGGTTCAGGCTCTCAAGGAGGTGTACGCCCACTGGGTTCCTGAGGAGAACATCATCACCACCAACCTGTGGTCTGCTGAGCTCTCCAAGCTCGCTGCCAACGCTTTCTTGGCCCAGAGGATCTCCTCCGTGAATGCCATGTCCGCGCTCTGCGAAGCCACCGGCGCCAACGTGTCCGAGGTGTCTTACGCCATCGGTAAGGATTCCAGGATCGGCCCCAAGTTCCTGAACGCCAGCGTTGGGTTTGGCGGGTCCTGTTTCCAGAAGGACATCTTGAACCTGGTGTACATCTGCGAGTGCAACGGCCTCCCGGAGGTGGCCAATTACTGGAAGCAGGTGATCAAGATCAATGACTACCAGAAGAGCAGGTTCGTCAACCGTGTCGTGTCCTCCATGTTCAACACCGTCTCCGGCAAGAAGGTCGCCATCCTCGGGTTTGCCTTCAAGAAGGACACCGGTGACACCAGGGAGACCCCGGCGATCGACGTGTGCAAGGGCCTGCTGGGTGACAAGGCCCATGTCAGCATCTACGATCCCGAGGTCACTGAGGACCAGATCCAGCGGGACCTTGCCATGAACAAGTTCGACTGGGACCACCCCATGCACCTGCAGCCGGCGAGCCCATCGGCTATAAAGCAGGTGAGCGTGGTGTGGGACGCGTACGAGGCCACCAAGGGAGCCCACGCCGTGTGCATCCTGACCGAGTGGAACCAGTTCAAGGAGCTGGACTACCAGAAGATCTTCGACAACATGCAGAAGCCGGCCTTCATCTTCGACGGGCGCAATGTCGTCGACGCCGAGAAGCTCAGGGGGATCGGCTTCATCGTCTACTCCATCGGCAAGCCGCTCGATGCGTGGCTCAAGGACATGCCCGCGATCGCCTAGTTCCTCTCCACAGGAGCTGTGGGGAATTCAACAAACTTTTGCGGATGCGCGGCATTTTCTGTCAGGCATAAAATTGGGTTGTGTTGGGATCTTTGCTTTTGAGTTGTTCATTCTTGCACTGCCGTCTGTAGATCATACATGTTCCTCAATCCTTGTGCTGTTTTGAGGATTGTAAAAGAATGTTTTCTTTGTATCCAATGAGCTTATAGCAATTTGATTACTCCCAACTTTTTTCCTCTCCTAAAATCATGACAGCATCAATGTATTTTTCGTTGAGAGCAGACTTGAGTGCTTTTAACTCATCATTTTTTCTTTTCTTGGGACAGCTAATCTAAATCACCTTGAGCTGTTTGACATCTTTAAGGTTGTTTCTTTGTATTCTACTACGATCGAACAAGCCTCTGCCTCTCTGAAACCAGAGCTTATAACTTTTGTCTGAAGTCAAACAAACGGTGCATAATTTCACCATGTATGTAGAAACGATAATCAACACCTACACCACTAAATATATATAATATGGAATTATACCTTATTGTGTGTATCTAATGATACTAATTCGGCATCGTAGTTCTTCATAATGTTTTACAAACTTGACACCGTCTGACTTCAAACAAAATAGATTCTTCAAAAGTTTCTGCAAGATCATCATAGAAGTGATATATATTTCTTCCCAAATAGCAGCAGGGGAGCCATTGATCTTATCTCATGGTAGTGTTCATTTGCACAGCTGATGGATTGGCACCAGTGAAGAATTACTCCACGTTTTACGTCAGAAAAGGGCCAGTCAACATATTCAGTTAGACCAGTGGCGGCAGGAACAGGAAGACGTGCACGGTGCATTCGCACACAACATCCACAGAAAAAAAAAGGCTGATAAAAGGAAAACATCAAGAGAAAATGGAGTGGTTCCTGCTCGCGCGTGTGTCGAGACGTCTGCCTCTCGAACTGCTCCTTCCCGGCACCGGGATCTCTCGCCCACGTCTGTTGTCGATCGAGCCTGCTGTCAGGAATATCCAGGCGAGCGAGCCCACCGCCCACGTCTCCCTCTCCTGCTCTCTCTGGTTTCGTTTCATCGCCTCGCCTCGGGGAGACACGAGGCGCGCGCAGCATCGGAGAAGGAGAGATCTTTTTTCCGCGGCGGTGAGGAGCTCGCGCTTGTCAGTTTCCGACGGGGAAGCGTGGAGAGTTTTCCGGGCGAGTGTGGATCTCTCGCCCTGCGCCACAAGCGGAGACGTGCGGCGGTGGCGAGTTGCCCGGGCGGGCAGGCGCGGTGGCCGCCCGTGGCGCTGCCAACAAGTCTCCGGGACGGCGTCCTTGTCCGTGTAGACCCCGGAGAGGTGGACGGCAGCCCACGACCCCGTTAGACGTGTGCCGTGGGTTTCGTTTGTCTGGAATGTTTCTCTCTAGGAGAGTGGGTGCAGTGTTTAGTTGTTTAACAGGTTACGTCAATGTGGTACGAGATAAATGTGGCTATTTTGGGGAGTTTAGTTGGTTCATCAGAGGAATCTGATTTCTGTGGTAGTTGCGGGGCGGAGCCGGAATTTTGGCATAGGGGAAGAGCAAAGCGAACAATTACCGTGGAACATATATAGTGCACCAAGATAACAAGCGAAAGTGTTATTCTCAACAACAACAAAACAGGCGAAAGTGTTCTTCGGGTCCGAGCTCACATGCATCTGGATGAACAGTAAAATTAGGAGAAAAAATATTAAAACATTCAATAAAAAAATAGTAAAAACATTCAATAAAATCTATTTTTTTTTGTGAACAAACATCAGCGAGTGTTTCACATGTGTACAAATATTCATGATTGAATTACATCCGTGGAGGTCTAGGCAAAACAAAATAAAAGTGATGCTTCAAATTCTTTTTTCAAAAATCTTCTGGAGTGAAACCACGACAAAATAAAGCTACCATTTTGCATTTTAGATATAGCTCTACTCTTACCAATAATTGGATCTAGATGACGACGCCATTGCCCCTAGGCATAGCTGCGGAGGACAAGGCCAACGATAATAGTGCATCATCACCTTGGGTGACAAGACGAAAACTCCTCTCCCAATTAGGCTAGAGATCGTCTGGATACAACATATACTAGTTTATTAGGCCAGCTCCTTGGCTGACTCGGAACTCGTAACCCTGCCTAATCCACCTATATAAGGCTCGACAAGGACCACCCCCCACCAATAGACACCTGATTCTAGGAGACACATGAGGCTTTGCCTCCAAGACAATTTTGTGATCGACCCCTTGTAAACACGAAACCCTAGTTCTCATATGAAGCAAGATAATTAGTGAGACAAGTAGTAGGTAGGGTATTACCTCGATCCGACGGTCCGAACCTGGTTAATTTTCCTTGTTTGCATCATCCGGATCTCTAACGCGTCTGCTATCCTCAGATGGGTGTTGTCAGAAAATTACCATGAAAGTTGGTGCACCAAATAAGGGTTGCATGTGTCGAAACCATGATAGATGGCTTTTGATCTTCATCGCCGACAAACTCGACGCTCTGCAACTCCGCGAACGCGACTTTCAACCAGACGACGGAGTTTCCTTAGAGTCTTCATCAACTTCTACTTTGATCTTGCTCAGAGATCATCGAAATTTCATCCAAGGAGCTCGAGGGCTCAACCTCTAGGTTGCCCTCCCGCGACCATGTGAAGAACAACATGAACAACTAAATTGTTCACATTGCTCTCGCCTCTTTGAGAAACATTTTGCTAATCCTTTTGAAGGGGTTGTGAGAAATTTTGTATGTAACGACCTTGTGATTTCATTGCGATCTGACGACGGGATCTCTGGCTAGGTTCGAAAAGGGAAGGCAATGTCCGATGACTCCCAATATCGAAAGGGGAATAGTATCACCCATCTTATAAGTTGGAGTTTCTTGACCGTTGTTTATCAAATCCACCATGAATAAGCCCTACATATACATCACAATGCAACTACCATCCTAAGTTTGATCCGATAAATGCACATGGGGCAGGAAAAGGCTTGCATATTTTGTTTTAGACTTTCCTCGGACGGTTAGTGGACATGCGGAGTCGTCCGCTTCTGGCGTGAATCCATTCGGGATGCCGACCATTGCGAAACCGGAACGGCGTCAGGCTTGAATGTCATTCAGGATGTCTCACGAGGCGCGCTATCGGGTGCATCGGTCCCTGCGGGTGACGGTCTCCGCCTTGTTCATGATGGTAAGGATCCCTACGAACTCCGCCGAGCCATTCTCCACGGTGTTGGCGAACGACAGAGTGGGCGTCGATGGCTAGGACAGAGGAGGAGGTCGAAGGCGTAGAGGCGGAGCAAGGTGACGACGACACAAACATGGGAAAGAAAGGACAAACGCATGAGACAATAGTTGATTTGGTGGATTTTGCCAATTTGAAGGGATTTAGGGTGGGTCCAGCCTGCTGGGTCCAGCATGACGAAAATGTCTCGAAGACCCTAAATTTGCCCTCTAAACATGAGTTGGGTATGAGAAATGCAAAACATACCGAATATATGAACTGGATTCAAAAAGTTTGGTTGGCTAGCTTTTATTTATTCGAGCAGTGTGCAGAATGTTCACCGAAATATGGTCCAAAGTAAAGGGTCCGATAGAAGACGATCTAAACAAAGACGGAGAGAATAAACCAGTCCACTAGTGTTCAAGTCCTAAATTTGACACTGATGCTTACATTTTTCTGAATTTATTTTAGGTTTTTCGGCGATGTTCGTTCAGTGGGAGAAGAAGTTACTGTCAACTACGAGTCGTTTGTGATGACTTCGTCAATCTTATGATGTTGTGCCGACTCAATATCTCGAGGGTTATTATAGAGGTAGGATGTACATGTGTCCATTCATAGAGATGGGTGTATGTGCGATATGTGATCATTGTAATGTGTTCAAAAAATGTACCCCTTAGAGCATCTATAGTTGGGCGCCCCAAACCCGCCTCAAACTTCCGAGCAGACTGCCCGTTCACTGACCGGTCACGAAAATGCGACCCAGACGGGTGCCCCTAAACAGCCCTCAAACGTCGAGGCTCACTAACACCCTTCATATCCAGCCCAAATATGAGGCTGATATGGGGCGTCCGTCACGTCGGTCTGGGCCGATGCTGGCCCACCCGCCCCACATATATTCCTCCCCAGCCGCTCGCCGGACCAAATCCTAGCCACTTCACTTCACTCCCCTCCGCCACCCAAACTCCTGTCCGGCGATCTCTGGCTTTCTCTGGCATGGCGGGTTCGCGGATCTGACTTCGACCATTCCGAGCCGTCGACTGGGGTGTCATCCCGTGCGGGTTGGAGGACGCAATGGCCATCCGCATTGCACCCCGCCACTCCTGGGAGGACAGCGCCCGGCCGACGGCAGGATCTGTCCAACGCGACTTGTCGGGTGGTAGGTGCGACATATGCCAACGGGTGGCTTATCATTGTGGGAGCCAGTAAGACATCGCCGGTGCCTAGAAACGGGATAAGGTGAAGACATGCACGCCGGCGGATCTTACCCAGGTTGGGGGCTCTCCGTGGAGATAATACCCCTACTCCTGCTTTGCGAGGTCTCCGCATGATCACTAGATCGATAAGAAGCTACAAGTGGCTCCTTGAGCTGTTCGGTGGGAGGAGGAATAAGGGCAAGGCTAGCTCTTTCCTCTCCCTATGGTAGTGTCTAAAACTCTCTGAGATCAACCCTTTGCATGGGTGTCCCGGGGGCTTTATATAGGCCTACCCCCTGGGGGTACAATGGTAATCCGGCTGGGCGTGGGTCCAGGCCGTCAGCGTCTACAGTCGTCGGTTTCTCCGCCGGCTCTTGGGGCCCGCCGACTGGTGGGTCCTGCCGGCTGCCGGCCCATTGGTCGACAGGCCGGCCCCACCACTTGGGGGGTCTTGTCGGGGGCTGGTTACTGTTGCCTTGCCTCTGATGACGAGGGCTTTGTCAAGGTTGGCATGGTTACAGTGCTGCCGCCTTGTGGAGCTCACTGTAGCCTTACCTCGTCTTGTCTGCTTAATGGTGCGCGCGCCTCGAGGAGGGGAGAAAGCCGGCTGCAGGAAGCCGGCCTGGTCTTAGGCCGGCTGGGGAAGGCCAGGCCGCCTTCGGATGTCTTTCTGACTGAAGGGGCCCGCCGCCTCTGGGCCGTACCAGCGGCCCGTCGTGGATGGCGTCATGATTCACATGGCAATAGTGCCTCGCCGTACAGGAGATGTCCGCCTTGTACGGCATACTGTAGCCATGCACGTTCCGAGATTCGGGGGTGGCAGGGTCCACTGTAGCCACGCCCCGTCTCGTCACTGTTATGGGGGGTTGACTTTAGGGTGCGGCCCATGGCCGCCTGCCATGGGCTGGCTTTCTTGGAGCCGGTCCTTCATGGCCCGGCTTTCTTGGAGTCGGTCCTTCATGGGCCGGCTTTCTTGGAGTCGGCCTTGTTGTGGCGTCCCCCAAAGATTGTTTACGGCCGGGCCGCCTTCCGTCAGTCGGCCTATGTGATAGCCGGCCGGAAGAAGGCGGCCCCGTGTCCTGGGCGCTTCAAGGCTCGGTCGGCTCATTATTATTTTTTCTGAGGGCCAAAGGGAGCCTGTTAGGCTACCCGTGGTCATTTACTCCGATAGTAGTCCCTGAAGCTGGTTGAGCTTCGCGGCTGAAGGGGGAAACGAGAAGCTCGACCAGCTACCTATCCTGAAGAGCCGGCGGCTAGGAGCCGGCCTCCCTTGCGTGTGCCTTCTCGGCGAAGCCTTCACAAATCCCAAAGGCGGGAAACGGCTGACGCGCCAGCCGAGGGGCGGGCTGGCCGCCCGCCATCCGCACACCATGTGGCGCCCTTCGGCTGGAAGGGCCAGCCAGCCCACGCGCGTGACAGGACGTCGCCGCAGGCCACGGCCCACCACTTCCTCGCCTCGGCCCATGCACGGATGTTTTGTGGCCCGAACCGACCGCACGTCTTCCGGCGGCGGTTCCCACTCGCCATCAAGGCGCAATAATCGCGGGTCATGGGGGAGTGGGCGCAGTTAATCCCCTCCCTGTGCCTCGCCTCCTCGGCTTCGCCGCGCGAGGCTATAAGTAGGGACGGGGAGGGGGAGCGGCAGTCGTTCGCACGCTCGCCCTCGCCCTGCCTCCTCCCTCTTCTTCCTCGCTGCGGTAGCCCTTCGCTGTGCTCCCGTTCCGCTGTTACTTTCTTCTTCCCAGCGTGCCGCAGGCTTGCTGCCTCCGCGTCGAGCGCTCTCCACCGTCGCGCTCACTGCCATGGCTCCGACGTCGAGCTCTTAGGACGGCTCCACCGTCCGCCACGACCACATCGACTTCCTCCGCAAGACGCGTCGGCTGCCAGGCGAACATCTTGTGCGAGTCCGCCTTGCGCTAGCGAGGGAGGTTTCGCCGGCACCGGAGGAAGGCGAGCGAGTGATCTTCTACTCGCACTGCCTGCGTGGCGTCGGCCTCCCCGCGAGCGGCTTCTTCCGCGCATTTCTCGACTTTTACCACCTTCAGCCGCACCACCTCACCCCCAACACGGTGGTGCTGCTATCGGCCTTCGTCTCATTGTACGAAGGTTTCCTCGGCGTCCTCCCCACCATCGAGCTCTGGGGGGAGTTTTTCCAATCCAAGCTCGGCACGGTCGTCGCGGGCGTGCCGGCTCCGTGCGGCGCCTTCATCGCCATAAGGAGGTCCGCCGCTGACAACCCATTCCCTCCTATCGCGCTGATCCAGTCGGTGAAGCTCTGGCAACATTCTTACTTTTATGTGAAGAACGTTGCCCCGAACGGTGATTACGTCAACTTGCCGGCTTACGTGGCCGGCCCGCCGGCTGCGAGGCCGGCTTCGTGGTCCTATCAGGCCAGGTTGCTAACGCCGGCCGGAGCTAGTGCCGTTGCCCGGCTTCGGGTGCTGGTCCAGTCGGAGTGCCTGACCGGGCCCGACTTGATCGCCGCCTTTGTCGAGCGCCGGGTTCTTCCGCTTCAGGGACGCCCTCATCCGATCTGTCAGATGAGCGGCCGCTTCGACCCAAGCCGGCTCAGCACTAGGGAGATGCCTCACAACGAGGTATCGTACATGGTGAACTACATCGCCAACTACAAGCTCATCGAGGACTGGCAGTATGGCAAGGCGCCATACTCTCGCGCCAATCCACCACCCTTGGTAAGCTTTCTTTCTTCCTTTGCCCAATTTTCTTTTCTGGTCGACTCTTGACCAGTCGGCTTGTCTTCAATCAGAATCCTCTCCTTCATCCTTCGGCCGGGACCGCGGGGCCGGAGCGCGAGTTCGCCCCCGACCGCGAGGCGGACGACTTTGAGGACGCCGACTTGGGGGCGGCCGCCCTGGACAACGACGCTGTGGGGGGCGGCGGCGAGACAGGCAGCTCCGGCTTCATGGACGGCTTTGACGACTGGCCCGATGATGACGAGGCCGATCCCATTCCGCTCCGCCAGCCGGCGACCAACCCCCAAGGCGCCGGCCCATCCGGCGGGCCGACCGTGCAAGGCGGCGCACAGAAGCATCGGGCGGCACCGACCCTCATCGGCGGCCGGCCGAAGAAGCCCAAGGGATCCGCGGCGGTGACCAAGCGGGACGAGGCGGCCATGAAGGCGGCCCGCTTCCGCAAAGTGGTGAAGCAGCCGTAGGCGGTCTCGGCGTAAGTTCTGGTCCTTACGCACTTTTCTTTCTTTCTTTAGTTGATGTTCTTCTAAGTCCTTTCTCCGTTTTGCCAACCAGGGCCCCGCTCTCTCTTGAGCGGACTACCACCGCCTCCATAGTCGGCGGATCAGGAGGATCTGGGGGCTCCCATCGCATAGACCCCCGCGCCGAGCTTCAGGCGGCGACGGAGCGGAATGCGAGGAAGGCGCGGGAGGAGAGAAGGGCAGCCGCCGCCGAGTGGGCCCCGGAGACGACGGCGGAGCCGGTCGAGGTGCACTCCGACGCTGCAGCCAGGGCCCTGGTGGAGGCCGAGGCCGCAGAGAGAGCGGCGGAGGCCTTGCGTGGCCTGTTGGAAATATGCCCTAGAGGCAATAATAAAAGAATTATTATTATATTTCCTTGTTCATGATAATTTTCTTTATTCATGCTATAATTGTATTATCCGGAAATCGTAATACACGTGTGAATACATAGACCATAATATGTCCCTAGTAAGCCTCTAGTTGACTAGCTCGTTGATCAACAGATAGTCATGGTTTCCTGACTATGGACATTAGATGTCGTTGATAACGGGATCACATCATTAGGAGAATGATGTGATGGACAAGACCCAATCCTAAGCATAGCACAAGATCGTGTAGTTCATTTTGCTAGAGCTTTTCCAATGTCAAGTATCTTTTCCTTAGACCATGAGATCATGTAACTCATGGATACCGTAGGAGTGCTTTGGGTGTACCAAACGTCACAATGTAAATGGGTGACTATAAGGGTGCATTACAGGTATCTCCGAAAGTGTCTGTTGGGTTGACACGGATCGAGACTGGGATTTGTCACTCCGTTTTACGGAGAGGTATCACTGGGATCACTCGGTAGTGCATCATCATAATGAGCTCAAAGTGACCAAGTGTCTGGTCACGGGATCATGCATTACGGTACGAGTAAAGTGACTTGCCGGTAACGAGACTGAACGAGGTATTGGGATACCGACGATCGAGTCTCGGGCAAGTAACATACCGTCTGACAAAGGGAATAGTATACGGGGTTGCTTGAATCCTCGACATCGTGGTTCATCCGATGAGATCATCGAGGAGTATGTGGGAGCCAACATGGGTATCCAGATCCCGTTGTTGGTTATTGACCGGAGAGCCGTCTCGGTCATGTCTGCATGTCTCCCGAACCCGTAGGGTCTACACACTTAAGATTCGGTCACGCTAGGGTTGTATGAATATGAGTATGTAGCAAACCGAATGCTGTTCGGAGTCCGGGATGAGATCCCGGACGTCATGAGGAGTTTCGGAATGGTCTGGAGGTGAAGAATTATATATAGGAAGTGTTGTTTCGGCCATCGGGAAAGTTTCGGGGTCACCCAGTATTGTACCGGGACCACCGGAAGGGTCCCGGGGGTCCACCGGGTGGGGCCGCCTATCCTGGAGGGCCTCGTGGGCTGAAGTGGGAGGGGAACCAGCCCCTAGTGGGCTGGTGCGCCCCCCCCCCTTTGGGCCTCCTCTGCGCCTAGGGTTGAAAACCCTAGGGGGGAGGCGCACCACTTGCCTTGGGGGGTACTCCAACCCCCCTGGCCAACGCCCCCCTTGGGAGATTGCATCTCCCAGGGCCGGCGCCCCCCCTGGGGGCCTATATAAAGGAGGGCAGGGGGAGAGCAGCCGCACCCTGTGTCTTGGCGCCTCCCTCCCCCTGCTACACCTCGTCCTCCTCCCGCAGCAGCTTGGCGAAGCCCTGCCGGAGTTCTGTTGCATCCACCACCACGCCGTCGTGCTGAGGGATCATCATCAACCTCTCCTTCCCCCTTGCTGGATCAGGACGGAGGAGACGTCACGCTGACCGTACGTGTGCTGAACGTGGAGGTGCCGTCCGTTCGGTGCTAGGATCTCCGGTGATAGGATCACGACGAGAACGACTACCTCAACCCCGTTCTTTTGAATGCTTCCGTTCGCGATCTACAAAGTGGTATGTAGATGCATCTCTCCTTTCACTTGTTGCTTAGATGAACTCATAGATGGATCTTGGTGAAACCGTAGGAAATTTTTTATTTTCTGCAACGTTCCCCAACAGTGGTGTCAGAGCCAGATTTATGCGTAGTTCTCTATTGCATGAGTAGAACACAAATTTGTTGTGGGCGTAGATCTTGTCAACTTGCTTGCCGCTACTAGTCTTTTCTTGTTTCAGCGGTCTTGTGGGATGAAGCGGCCCGGACCGACCTTACACATACGCTTACGTGAGACAGGTTCCACCGACTGACATGCACTAGTTGCATAAGGTGGCTAGCGGGTGTCTATCTCTCCCACTTTAGTTGGAGCGGATTCGACGAAAAGGGTCCTTATGAAGGGTAAATAGAAGTTGACAAAATCACGTTGTGGTTATTCGTAGGTAAGAAAACGTTCTTGCTAGAACCCAATTGCAGCCACGTAAAAGATGTAACAACAATTAGAGGACGTCTAACTTGTTTTTGCAGCAATTGTCATGTGATGTGATATGGCCAGAAGTTGTGATGAATGATGAATGATATATTGTGATGTATGAGATCATGTTCTTGTAATATGAATCACGACTTGCATGTCGATGAGTATGACAACCGGCAGGAGCCATAGGAGTTGTCTTTATTTTTTGTATGACCTGCGTGTCATTGAAGAACGCCATGTAAATTACTTTACTTTATTGCTAAACGCGTTAGCCATAGAAGTAGAAGTAGTCGTTGGCGTGAAAACTTCATGAAGACACAATGATGGAGATCATGGTGATGGAGATCATGGTGTCATGCCGGTGACGAAGATGATCATGGAGCCCCGAAGATGGAGATCGAAGGAGCTATATGATATTGGCCATATCATGTCACTACTTTATATAATTGCATGTGATGTTTATTATGTTTATGCATCTTGTTTACTTAGAACGATGGTAGTAAATAAGATGATCCCTTATAACAATTTCAAGAAAGTGTTCTCCCCTAACTGTGCGCCATTGCTAAAGTTCGTCGTTTCTAAGCACCACGTGATGATCAGGTGTGATAGATTCTTACGTTCACATACAACGGGTGTAAGACAGTTTTACACATGCAAAACACTTAGGGTTAACTTGACGAGCCTAGCATGTACAGACATGGCCTCGGAACACAGAGACCGAAAGGTCGAACATGAGTCGTATGGAAGATACGATCAACATGGAGATGTTCACCGATGATGACTAGTCCGTCTCACGTGATGATCGGACACGACCTAGTCGACTCAGATCGTGTAACACTTAGATGACTAGAGGGATGTCTAATCTGAGTGGGAGTTCATTAAATAATTTGATTAGATGAACTTAATTATCATGAACTTAGTCTAAAACTTTTTGCAAAATATGTCTTGTAGATCAAATGGCCAACGCTCATGTCAACATGAACTTCAACGCGTTCCTAGAGAATACCAAAAGATGTAAAGTTGATAACGATAGTCCCACATACTTGTGGCACTGCCGCCTTGGTCACATTGGTGTCAAGCGCATGAAGAAGCTCCATGCTGATGGACTTTTAGAGTCTCTAGATTATGAATCATTTGACACATGCGAACCATGCCTCATGGGCAAAATGACCAAGACTCCGTTCTCCGGAACAATGAAGCGAGCAACCAACTTATTGGAAATCATACATACTGATGTGTGCGGTCCAATGAGCATTGAGGATCGCGGAGGATATCGTTATGTTCTCACTCTCACTGATGATTTGAGTAGATATGGGCATGTCTACTTAATGAAACACAAGTCCGAAACCTTTGAAAAGTTCAAGGAATTTCAGAATGAGGTAGAGAATCAACGTGACCGAAAGATAAAGTTCCTACATCAGATCGTGGAGGAGAATACTTAAGTCACGAATTTGGTACACACTTAAGGAAATGTGGAATCGTTTCACAACTCACGCCGCCTGGAACACCTCAGCGTAACGGTGTGTCCGAATGTCGTAATCGCACTCTATTGGATATGGTGCGATCTATGATGTCTCTTACCGATTTACCGCTGTCATTTTGGGGATACGCTCTAGAGACAGCTACATTCACTTTAAATAGGGCACCGTCTAAATCCGTTGATACGACACCGTATGAATTATGGTTTGGAAAGAAACCTAAGCTATCGTTTCTAAAAGTTTGGGGATGCGATGCTTATGTGAAGAAACTACAACCTGAAAAGCTCGAACCCAAGTCGGAAAAATGCGTCTTCATAGGATACCCTAAGGAAACCATTGGGTATACCTTCTACTTAAGATCCGAGGGCAAGTTTTGTTGCTAAGAACGGATCCTTTCTGGAAAAAGAGTTTCTCTCGAAAGAAGTAAGTGGAAGGAAAGTAGAACTCGATGAAGTACTACCTCTTGAACCGGAAAGTAGTGCAGCTCAGGAAAATGTTCCTGTGGTGCCTACACCAACTGGAGAGGAAATTAATAATTATGATCAAGGTATTTCGGATCAAGTTGCTACTGAACCTCGTAGGTCCACAAGGACACGTTCCACACGAGAGTGGTATGGCAACCCTGTCCTGGAAATCATGTTGTTAGACAACGGTGAACCTTCGAACTATGAAGAAGCGATGGCAGGCCCAGATTCCAACAAATGGCTTGAAGCCATGCAATCCGAGATAGAATCCATGTATGAAAACAAAGTATGGACTTTTGACAGACTTGCCCGATGATCGGCGAGCGATAGAAAACGAATGGATCTTTAAGAAGAAGACGGACGCGGATGGTAATATTACCATCTATAAAGCTCGACTTGTCGCTAAGGGTTATCGGCAAGTTCAAGGGGTTGACTACGATGAGACTTTCTCTCCCGTAGCGAAGCTGAAGTCCGTCCGAATCATGTTAGCAATTGCCGCATACTATGATTATGAGATATGGTAGATGGACGTCAAAACGGCATTCCTTAACGGGCATCTTAAGGAAGAACTGTATATGATACAGTCGGAGGGTTTTCTCGATCCTAAGAATGCTAACAAAGTATGCAAGCTCCAGCGATCCATTTATGGGCTGGTGCAAGCATCTCGGAGTTGGAACATTCGCTTTGATGAGATGATCAAAGCATTTGGGTTTATGCAAACTTATGGAGAAGCTTGCGTTTACAAGAAAGTGAGTGGGAGCTCTGTAGCATTTCTCATATTATATGTAGATGACATACTCTTGATGGGAAATGATATAGAACTTTTGGACAACATTACGGCCTACTTGAATAAGTGTTTTTCAATGAAGGACCTTGGAGAAGCTGCTTACATATTAGGCATCAAGATCTATAGGAATAGATCGAGACGCCTCATAGGTCTTTCACAAAGCACATACCTTGATAAGATTTTGAAGAAGTTCAAAATGGATCAGTCCAAGAAAGGGTTCTTGCCTGTACCGCAAGGTGTGAAATTGAGCTTGGCTCAATGCCCGACCACGGCAATAGATAAAGAAGAGATGGGTGTCATCCCCTATTCCTCAGCCATAGGATCTATTATGTATGCCATGCTGTGTACCAGACCTGATGTAAACCTTGCCGTAAGTTTGGTAGGAAGGTACCAAAGTAATCCCGGCAAGGAACACTGGACAGCGGTCAAGAATATCCTGAAGTACCTGAAAAGAACAAAGGACATGTTTCTCGTTTATGGAGGTGACGAAGAGCTCGTCGTAAAGGCTTACGTCGACCCTAGCTTCGACACAGATCTAGATGACTCTAAGTCACAAACCGGATACGTGTATATGTTGAATGGTGGGGCAGTAAGCTAGGTGCAGCTGCAAGCAGAGCGTCGTGGCGGGATCTACATGTGAAGCGGAGTACATGGCAGCCTCGGAGGCAGCGCATGAAGCGATTTGGGTGAAGGAGTTCATCACCAACCTAGGAGTCATACCCAATGCGTCGGGGCCGATCAAACTCTTCTGTGACAACATTGGAGCTATTGCCCTTGCCGAGGACCCCAGGTTTCACAAGAAGACCAGGCACATCAAGCGTCGTTTCAAACTCCATCCATGAAAATGTTCAAGATGGAGACATAGATATTTGCAAAGTACATACGGATCTGAATGTCGCAGATCCATTGACTAAACCTCTTTCGCGAGCAAAACATGATCAACACCAGAACTCTATGGGTGTTCGATTCATCACAATGTAACTAGATTATTGACTCTAGTGCAAGTGGGAGACTGTTGGAAATATGCCCTAGAGGCAATAATAAAAGGATTATTATTATATTTCCTTGTTCATGATAATTGTCTTTTATTCATGCTATAATTGTATTATCCGGAAATCGTAATACACGTGTGAATACATAGACCACAATACGTCCCTAGTAAGCCTCTAGTTGACTAGCTCGTTGATCAACAGATAGTCATGGTTTCCTGACTATAGACATTAGATGTCATTGATAACGGGATCACATCATTAGGAGAATGATGTGATGGACAAGACCCAATCCTAAGCATAGCACAAGATCGTGTAGTTCGTTTTGCTAGAGCTTTTCCAATGTCAAGTATCTTTTCCTTAGACCATGAGATCGTGTAACTCACGGTAGGAGTGCTTTGGGTGTACCAAACGTCACAACGTAACTGGGTGACTATAAAGGTGCATTACAGGTATCTCCAAAAGTGTCTGTTGGGTTGACACGGATCGAGACTGGGATTTGTCACTCCGTTTTACGAAGAGGTATCACTGGGCCCACTCGGTAGTGCATCATCATAATGAGCTCAAAGTGACCAAGTGTCTGGTCACGGGATCATGCATCACAGTACGAGTAAAGTGACTTGCCGGTAACGAGACTGAACGAGGTATTGGGATACCGACGATCGAGTCTCGGGCAAGTAACATACCGTCTGACAATGGGAATAATATACGGGGTTGCTTGAATCCTCGACATCGTGGTTCATCCTATAAGATCATCGAGGAGTATGTGGGAGCCAACATGGGCATCCAGATCCCGTTGTTGGTTATTGACCGGAGAGCCGTCTCGGTCATGTCTGCATGTCTCCCGAACCCGTAGGGTCTACACACTTAAGGTTCGGTGACGCTAGGGTTGTATGAATATGAGTATGCAGCAAACCGAATGTTGTTCGGAGTCCCGGATGAGATCTTGGACGTCACAAGGAGTTTCGGGATGGTTCGGAGGTGAAGAATTATATATAGGAAGTGTTGTTTCGGCCATCGGGAAAGTTTCGGGGTCACCCGGTATTGTACCGGGACCACCGGAAGGGTCCCGGGGGTCCATCGGGTGGGGCCACCTATCCCGAAGGGCCCTGTGGGCTGAAGTGGGAGGGGAACCAGCCCCTAGTGGGCTGCTGCGCCCCCCCCTTTGGGCCTCCCCTGCGCCTAGGGTTGAAAATCCTAGGGGGGAGGCGTACCACTTGCCTTGGGGGGTACTCCAACCCCCCTGGCCGCCACCCCCCTTGGGAGATTGCATCTCCCAGGGACGGCGCCCCCCCTGGGGCCCTATATAAAGGAGTGCAGGGGGAGGGCAGCCGCACCCTGTGTCTTGGCGCCTCCCTCCCCCTGCTACACCTCGTCCTCCTCCCGCAGCAGCTTGGCGAAGCCCTGCCGGAGTTCTGCTGCATCCACCACCACGCCGTCGTGCTGCTGGATCATCATCAACCTCTCATTCCCCCTTGATGGATCAAGACGGAGGAGACGTCACGCTGACCGTACATGTGTTGAACGCGGAGGTGCCGTCCGTTCGGCGCTAGGATCTCCGGTGATAGGATCACGATGAGAACGACTACCTCAACCCCGTTCTTTTGAATGCTTCCGCTCGCGATCTACAAAGTGGTATGTAGATGCATCTCTCCTTTCACTTGTTGCTTAGATGAACTCATAGATGGATCTTGGTGAAACCGTAGGAAAAATTTTATTTTCTGCAACGTTCCCCAACATGGCCAGCCTCCGCAACTCGTCATTCCCCTCCGCTCTGTGCTCCCGGACATCCCGGTGCCCCCGCCAGAGGAAATCGGCTGCGACCCGTCGGCGATGGAGAGGGAGGGGGGCGACGTAGTCGCCCCGGAGGGAGAAGTGGTGCCGCCTCCGTCGGCCGGGACTTGCCAAGACGGCCAGCCCGAGGTGCCGCCTGAGCAGCCGGCGGGAGGAGAGCCGACTGCAACGGCGGATCCTATGGTCCTGTCGCCGGCTCGCCAGCGTGCGGGGAGGGCGGCTTCCGAGCCGGATCCGCAGAGGGTGGCCGGCTCCAGCTCGTTGTCGCATGATCTGGAGTCGGCCACGGCTAGCTCGCCGGGGTGGACGCCGGGTGGTGGGACGGCCGCGCTGAACTTGGCAGCGCAAGATGTTCGTAGACGGCTTCAGGCTCAGGCCACCGCACTGTAGCAATGTACCCGAGAGTTTCTTGCTACTCGGGCGGTCGTCCGGGTGAGTTCTTTGCTCTTGATTTTTTCCGTGGGGGCGCGTCAGCGCACCCACTGGGTGTAGTCCCCGAGTTTCGAGTCGGCTGCTGAGCAGGCGGCTTGGAACTTCTTCGAAGACTTTGCTTTACTGATTTGCTCTTGCTTGCTTCTTCGTCCTGTTTGCAGGATTATCACAACCTCCACGCTGCTACCTTTAACTCCCAGGTTGGGAGGCAAATCAAAGGGCCGCTGATCTGAAGGAGAGCCGACGTGAGTGTCTTTGTCTTTTTTTTCATGTGGGGGCGCGTCAGCGCACCCACTGGGTGTAGTCCCCGAGATTCTAGCCGACTGTTGAGCAGTCGGGTCGGATCTTTCTTGCCGACTTCTTTCTTAACTTCTTCTTTCCCTACTGGCAGGAGCCAACGCCGACTTGAGGCAGCAGTTGGGCGTGGCCCAGACCGCCCTTCGCACCAAGGAAGGCGAGCTCAGTGCCTTGGCTCAGGAGCGTGACCGCCTGGCCAAGAAACTGGTCAACCAGGAGGAAAGCCACAAGGCGGCCCTGAAGGCGGCGCAGGACAGTGAGGCCGCCCTCAAAGCCGAATACGAGACCGAAGCGGCAAGCTGGGCCGAGGCAAGGCAAGCTCTGAGCGAAGGCTACGGCCGAGTCGAGGACTTGGTTGACGGTAGGCCGCCTTCTTCTTCACTCTTTGCTTGTCCTTGTAAGCCAGTTTATCTCCTGACTTGCTCTGTTTCTTTCTTCTTTGTGAAGAGTACTTTCCTGGCTATTCCGTCGCCGCCAACCAAGCCATCGAAGCCCACCGTGAAGCCCGGCGTCAGGCTGGGGTTGAGATCGCGCCGGATGCCAACCGGTCGCTTGAGGAGCAGCTTCTGGCGATCCAGGCCCGCCTTCAGCCGGCCTACCGCATGCTCCGCCGGCTTCAGCGTGCTGGAGCACAGGTGCTAGCCGCCCTCTGGCCTGGCGAAGTAATTCCTCGCACCCCCAGCCGTACTACCGACTGGCTGGACGTAGCCGTCGGCCGCCTTGAAGCCTGGAAGGCTTCAGCAGCTCGATCCGGTGCTCGCTGGGTGCTAGAGTTCGTCCGGGCTTGGTACCCTGGGCTGAACTTGGACCAACTGCGCACCTGGCGGCAGGAGGCTGACGAGGAGCTGGAGGCGGTGCGGCCGGCTATCATCCAGCACGCCTCGGTGATCGTCGACTTCACCGACACCAGCGCCTTTGCTCCTGAGGTGAATGAGGACGGCGTCGTGCAGCTGGAGGAGTGGTTCAGGCTAAACCCGGCTGACGGTGAAGACTCGACGGAGGAGATTGACTCCAGTGACGAGGGCGAAGAGGAGGAGGAGGAAGACGACGAAGACGCTGTGCCGGATGTTGGAGCAGCCAGCCAACCTCAGCCTGACCGTGCCTCCAGCAACGAGGCACGCGCGAATGCTCCGCCTGCTGCCGGCGACGACCAGGCCGAGACTCGCCAGCCGGCCACTCCTCCAACCGACACCGCCGTCTCAACCAATCTTCCTGACGCTCCGGGCGCTCCCTTGGCTTGATTCACTGTTTTTATTTTCCTGCTTGACACTCTTCAAACAAATTTGTTATCTTTGTGCAATTCCACCCACTGGGGGTGTATTCAAACTTTGTTGAATGCCGGCCTCTCGAAGGCTTTTTGTGTAAATATTATTATGCATGAGCTTGGCTTCCATTCCTACTTGCTTTTTATCTCTCGGCTTTTTCCTTTGCCGCCTTCCCTTGGTTGCCGCCTTCCCAGCCGGACAGCTGCTCTGCAGTCTGTGGCCGGGTAAGGAGTTCAGTCGTCTGGGAAGGCAAGTACTCAAGCTTTCTTAGATTGTAGCAGAGTAGGAAAGGAAGCCGGCCAGCCGACTGCTTCGACGGCCGGTTGGCGAGGGGGAAGCCGGCTTGTGTTATGTAAGTTCGTTAGTCCTTAGCCGTTTTTCATGTGGGCATCCTTTCCGCCTTCAACTCTCGCTAGTCGGGCAGCCGATTCTTCGAGCTGTGCCTTTCGCAACAGAGGGCTTGGGTGTCGGCATATTACTTGTCTAACTGCAGGTAGAACTTGGACATAACTCAAGGCGGCAAGTCCCCGGGCCGACTAGTCGAACCCGGTGCCGGACGGAGAAAAAAAATGTAGTGGGATAACCATGGGTATGATACCCGGCATACATAGATAAAATAGGATAGTCCCCGAGAACTCCTCGGGGGCCCGTTGTCTCATACTTAATACAAAAGGTAGCGTGATACATACTGCATTTCAACTGTAAAATCTTCGAAGAAGATTGGCGTTCCATGGGCGCTCCGACTCCTTGCCGGAGTCGTCCCTCTTGCGTGCCTTTGACTTGTGTGCGTGATTAAGTAATAGGAGTCATTTCCTAGAGCCCGGCTAATGACGAAGGGGCCTTCCCAAGGGGCTGAGAGCTTGTGCTGGCCGGCTGTTCGCTGTATCAGCCGGAGCACGAGTTCTCCCTCTTGGAAGGATCTTGGCTTCACCCTCCGACTATGGTAACGGCGCAGACCTTGCTGGTAGATGGCGGACCGGCCGAGGGCTAACAGCTGGCTTTCTTCCAGCAGGTCGACGCCGTCTTCTCTTGCTTCTTTAGCCTCCGCCTTCGTGAACATGGTGACCCGAGGTAAATCGAATTCGATGTCAGTTGGGATGATAGGCTCGGCACCATATACAAGGAAGAAAGGGGTGAAGCCGGTTGACTTGTTTGGGGTAGTGCGCAGACTCCAGAGGACGGCCGGTAGCTCGTCGAGCCAGCAGCCGGCCAAACGCTCCAGTGGCACGACCAGTCGGGGCTTGATGCTGGAGAGGATGAGGCCGTTTGCTCGCTCGACTTGGCCGTTTGACTGCAGGTGGGTAACGGACTCTAAGTCCAGTCGGATGCCCTGTGTCGCGCAGAAACGTGCCAGTGCTCCCTTGGCAAAATTTGTGCCATTGTTGGTGATGATGCTGTGTGGCACGCCATACTGGGTTATAATATCTGCAATGAATGTCACGGTAGTCGGCCCATTCAGTTTTTTGATCGGCTTTGCTTCAATCCACTTGGTAAATTTGTCCACGGCGACAAGCAGATGTGTCATGTCGCCGCACGTCGTCTTGAATGGGCCGACCATGTCCAGTCCCCAGACGGCAAAGGGCCAAGTGATGGGGATGGTCTTGAGTGCAGAAGCCGGCAGGTGTTGCTTGGAGCCGAAGACTTGGCACCCTTTGCAGTGTTTGACTAGTTCCTTGGGATCCTCCAAAGCAGTCGCCCAGAAGAATCCATGGCGGAAAGCCTTGGCGACGAGCGCCCTGGAGGCGGCATGGTGGCCACATTCGCCTTGGTGGATGTCTTCAAGGATTGCTATGCCTTTCTCTGGCTCGACGCAGCGCTGGAAGACTCCGGTAGCACTGCGCCTGACTAGCTCTTGGTTCATTATTGTGTAAGCTCCGGCTCGGCGTTGGACTTGTCTTGCCGAGATCTCGTCAATCGGTAGCTCTCCATTTACCAGAAAATGGAGGATGGGCTGGGCCCATGATGGAGCTGTGATTTCTTCGACTGCCAAAACGGCTACTACAACCAGGGTGGGCGGGCTGGGTTGTGAGGAGTTGGAGTCGGCCTCCGCTTGCTGTGCTGCTGCAGTCCCCGGGCTGGGTTCAACTATGGCAGTCCCCGAGCCGGCTGCCGAAGTCCCCGGGCCGCCTGCTTGGTCCCCGAAGTCGGATCCGACTGCGTCAGGGTCAGGTGGCACGAAGATGGAACTGGATTCTGGAGACGGCTTGACAGATGGCTTGAGGAGGAGTTGGAGGGAGACGCCGGTTGGTATAGTTTGTCGAGTGGAGCCTATTCGTGCCAGGGCATCTGCTTGCTCATTGTCGGCCCGTGGCACGTGAAGGAACTCGCACCCCTCGAAATATCCGCTGAGCTGCTGGACGAGGAAACGGTAGCTTGCCATGTTTGCGCCCTTGGCATCCCTGTCGCCGGATGATTGCTGAACCACTAAGTCCGAGTCGCCATAACACAGGATCCGGCGGATGCCGAGTTCCTTGGCTAGCCGGAGCCCGTGTATGAGCGCCTCTTACTCGGCCACATTGTTGGAGGCGGCAAAGTGGATTTGCAATGTGTATCTGAGTTTGTCGCCCTTGGGAGAGGTGAGGACGACGCCGGCTCCCAAGCTGGTGCGCATCTTGGATCCGTCAAAATGCATCCGCCAATGAGTGGAGTCGGGGGCCGGTGGCAGGTACTGGGTCTCGGCCCAGTCGACGAGGAAGTCGGCCAATGCTTGGGACTTGATGGCGGTGCGGGGCTGACAGTAGATTGTGTAAGGAGCCAGCGCAATGGCCCATTTCGCCACCCAGCCGAATGTGTCCTGGCTGCCTATGATCTCGGCAAGCGGGGAGTGCATACGATCGTGATGGGATGTTCTTGAAAATAGGGCTTGAGCTTCTTGGAGGTGAAGTACACACCATAGCACATTTTCTGATAGTGCGGGTAGTTCTGTTTCGAGGCGGACAACACTTCACTCAAATAATATACCGGCCTCTGGACTAGCTGAGCTCGGCCTTCTTCTGGACGCTGGACTACGATAACCGTGCTGACCACCCGACTGGTGGCGGCGATGTAGAGGAGCATGGGCTCCTTCTCAGTTGGGGCCGCCAAGACAGGTGGTGTGGACAACATCTTCTTCAGCTCGTGGAAAGTTTGGTCCGCCTGGTCATTCCACTCAAAGTGAGTGGACTTCTTCATGAGTCGGTAGAGGGGGAGAGCCTTTTCTCTAAGCCGGCTCATGAAGCGGTTTAAGGACGCCAGGCATTCGGTGAATTTTTGAACGTCTCGCAGCTTGGTAGGGACCTTCATTCTCTCTATGGCCTTGATCTTCACTGGGTTGCACTCGATGCCGCGTTCGGAGACCAGGAAGCCTAGAAGCTGGCCGGCTGGTACCCCGAACACGCACTTCTCCGGGTTGAGCTTGATCTGAAAATGGCACAAATTCTCAAAGGTCTCCTTGAGGTCTTCCAGCAGGGTGTCGTGCTTCTCCGTCTTCACCACATTTCTGCATGCAACGCTGAAAGGTGGCACCAGCATTTCTCAAGCCGAATGTCATGGTCAGGTAACAGAAAGCTCTGAATGGGGTGATGAAGGCGGTCTTCAAGCGATCTGCCGGGTTCAACTTTATCTGGTGGTAGCCCGAATAAGTATCCAAGAAACTCAACAGCTCGCATCCGGCTGTGGAGTCTATCACTTGGTCAATCCTTGGCAGGGCAAACAGATCTTTAGGGCAGGCTTTGCTGAGGCTGGTGTAGTCGATGCACATGCGCCACTATTTGTTCTTCTTCAACACGAGGACCGGGTTGGCAAGCCATTCTGGAAAGAACACTTCCATGATGAAGCCGGCTGCCAGAAATCGGGCTATTTATTCTCCGACTACTCTTCTCTTCTCTTCCGATAGGCGGCGCAAGGGCTGCCTGACCGGCTTTGCATTAGATCGGACGTGTAGCTTGTGCTCGGCGAAATCCGTCGGGACACCTGGCATGTCTTTGGAGACCATGCAAATACGTCCCGATTCTCACAGAGGAAATCGACGAGCTCGCCTTCCTATTTGCTGTCAAGGCCTGTGCCTATGATAGCGTGCCTCTCCGGGTGCTCCGGGTCCAGGGGTATCTTCTTTGTCTCCTTGGCCGGCTGGAAAGAACCCTAAGCTTCACATTCTTTGGGGTCAGGAGACAAGGCCGGCTGCTTGCCAGCCAAGGTCACAATTCGATCCAGCATCTTCTTCTCTTCGGCGATCACGAGGGACTCGGCCAACCGACTGCTGGCTGCTGCACACTCAGAAGACTTCTTATAGTCTCCAGCTATGGTGATAATGCCCTTGGAACTCGGCATCTTCATCTTGAGGTAGGCGTAGTAGGGCACAACCATGAACTTGGCCAACGCTGGTCGGCCAAGCAATGCGTGGTACGGGCTCTCCAAATCCACTACCTCGAACCATATTGCCTCTCGGCGGAAGTGATCCTTGTCCCCAAAGAGGACATCCATCTTGATCTTGCCGATTGGTGAGCAGGACAGGCCGAGTACGATGCCGTGGAACACAGTCCGGCTTGGCATGAGTTGCTTCGGCTTGATGTTGAGCTTCTCCATTGTATCTCGGTACAGTATGTTGATACTGCTCCCGCCGTCTATCAGCACGCGGGAGAATCGGGCGGCACGCCTCTCCGTTTCCAGGGTGGCATCCAGAACCAGGGCATAGGAGCCAGGAGACGGCATCACCTCTGGGTGGTCGTCCCGGCTCCAAATGATGGGCTTTTCTGACCAATGCATGAACTCAGGGTTACTGGAGGCGACCGCGTTGACTTCTTGCTGCTGTCGGCGCCGGCTGCGTCGATCTTCTGTCTGGCTGGTGAACACGATGTAGGCGGCTTGCTCGTCGGTGAACTCGTCTTGGACAGCTCCGACTGCAGGCCGAGCGGCCGGCTGCTGCGGGGCAGGAGGCGGCTGGCCTGCAGGCGGGGGCGGCAATAGCCCCTCGCCCTTGGAGATTCAGGTGAGCCAATGACACTTCCGGGTTGTATGGTTGGATGGATTCGCGCCGCTATGGAACTTACAGGGGGCGTCGAGGGTTTGCTCGTAGGAGAAAGCCGGCTGCCAAGCCGGCTTGCCGCCCTTCTGCTTCTTCGGAGCCGGCCGTCCCTCAGGCTGCTCTTCTTCGATCGTGGCCACCTGCCGGCTAGTGGAAGGCGGCATAGGGGCCTTGCGCTTGTGGTCATTTTGATACGGGCGCCGACCTGATTCTCCAGCCGGCATCTTGGGAGCCGGTGCCAGCACTTTCCCGGAGGCGTCTACCCGGAGCTCAGTCTTCATTGAGGAGTCGGCCGTGGCGTATTTGTCCGCGATGATCAGTAGATCATCAAGGGTAGCCGGCTCGTCGCGGAGGAGTCGGTGCTTGAGGAGAGTGCCCTCGCGGCACCCGGCGGTGAAGTACTCAATGGCCCGAACCTCGTGCACCCCTTCGCAGGAGTTGTGGAGCTCGGCCCAATGTGTGAGGTAGTCGCGAGTTAATTCATCGGGCCCTTGTATGCACAAGGAGAGCTGCCGGGGCTTGGGAGCCCGTTTGTAGGTGCTGGTGAAGTTGCGTATGAAGGCTTCGGTGAAGTCCAGCCAGCTGTTGACGCTGTAAGTCTTGAGGCTGTTGAGCCAGGTGCGCGCCGTGCCTTGGAGCATCAGGGGGACATATTTCACGGCAACACGTCGGTTGCCGTTCGCTATGCGAACTGCTGTGGAGTAGTCGATCAACCAGTCTTCCGGCTTCACGGAGCCGATGTACTTGGGCGTGTCTCTTGGGAGCGAGAACCCTTTGGGAAAGGGCTCGTCACGGATGCGGGGGCCGAAACAGGGCGGGCCGACATCATCTTCTTCTTCCAGGGCCAGGGACCGCGCTAGGCGGTCGATCCGATGGCGGGCATCATTCTTGCCGACTCCTTCGCGGCGACCAAGCCGGCCGTTGAGAGTCGGATGCGTGATAGGCGGCAGGGTGGGATATCTTTCCCCGCGAGGCGGAGGAGGAGGTGGACCGCCTCGTCGTTACACTCCTCGGGGACGGCCTTCTGCGTCGCGCTCGATGGTAATGCGAGTCCGGCTGCGGCTAGCAGCCGACTCCTTCTCTTGTCTTGCACGGGCGCCATCCGCAGTCGGCGTACGCGACGTCGCGCCGTGCTCTTGGCGAGGGGGGCTTCATGCTCGGACGCCGGCTTCATGCCGCTCTGTGGCCGCGTCAATCAGCTGCTGGATGCGTCTGGTCATGTAGGGGAGCTCGTCGGCCCCCAGTCCGTTTAGCTCGTCAACGATCGACTGGGCGGCGCATAGATTCTCGAGGGGCGTGGCGTAAACCGGGCGGTCCGCTCCCAGCATGCTGGCGATGGCCGCGCCGCGTTTCTTGACAACGCCGACTCGGCTTGTCCCTTCTGGAGGCGGCGTGCCGAAGGCGGCACGGTCAACTTTGCGCTGGTGGGCTTCCGTGAGGCGTCTCATGGTGGCTATCTTCTGGCCCTCCGCAAGGAGGGCAAGGCGGCGTGCCTCCAGCGCCTCAGCGTCGGCGTCCGTCGGGATGGGGGCGGACAAATCGTCCAATGTGGCCTGCAGGGCGTCGCGGGCGTTCTCGTCGGAGGCGACGTCGTGGCTGATGACCAGCACTTCGGTGACGGTGCTGCCGCCACTGTCAGCTCGAGGGAGAGGGTCGTCGAAGATGATCACGTCGGAGAGGAAGGCGTCGAGCAACGCCATGTCGGAGTCAACAAGCATCGGGTCGGTGGAACCGACCGACTCCAAGTCCGCGGTAGGATCGCCGGAGACGTGGAGTTGGTCGAGGAGGCTGACAAGGCGGATCTCGGGGCAGCCTGTGCCCGCGTCGGATGCGGGCTCGTCAGAGATGCGAGTCTCTCCTAGAAGATCGGCGAGGCAGCTCGCTGCGCAGGCGTCGTCGATGCTTTGCAGCGCGTCGGGGCAAGCGCCATCGGGCGTGCTGGGCTGGCTACGCTCGCTGAGGAGGAAGAGGGTTCCCGTCCAGAGCAGGTCTCCGGACGACGGTGCACCTGGCCCCACGGTGGGCGCCAAATGTCGGGTGGTAGGTGCGACATATGCCAACGGGTGGCTTATCATTGTGGGAGCCAGTAAGACATCGCCGGTGCCTGGAAACGGGATAAGGCGAAGACATGCACGCTAGCGGATCTTACCCAGGTTGGGGGCTCTCCGTGGAGATAATACCCCTACTCCTGCTTTGCGGGGTCTCCGCATGATCACTAGATCGATAAGAAGCTACAAGTGGCTCCTTGAGCTGTTTGGTGGGAGGAGGAAGAAGGGCAAGGCTAGCTCTTTCCTCTCCCTATGGTAGTGTCTAAAACTCTCTGAAATCAATCCTTTGCATGGGTGTCCTGGGGGGTTTATATAGGCCTACCCCCGGGGGTACAATGGTAATCCGGCTGGGCGTGGGTCCAGGCCATCAGCGTCTACAGTCGCCGGCTTCTCCGCCGGCTCTTGGGGCCCGCCGACTGGTGGGTCCCGCCGGCGGCCGGCCCATTGGTCGACAGGCCGGCCCCACCGCTTGGGGGGTCTTGTCGGGGGCTAGTTACTGTTGCCTTGCCTCTGATGACGAGGGCTTTGTCAAGGTTGGCATGGCTACAGTGTTGCCGCCTTGCGGGCGCTCACTGTAGCCTTACCTCGTCTTGTCTGCTTAATGGTGCGCACGTCCCGAGGAGGGAAGCAAGCCGGCTGCAGGAAGCCGGCCTGGTCTTAGGCCGGCTGGGGGAGGCCAGGCCGCCTTCGGATGTCTCTCTGACCGAAGGGGCCCGCCGCCTCTGGGCCGTACCAGCGGCCGTCGTGGATGGCGTCATGATTCGCATGGCAATAGTGCCTCGCCATACAGGAGATGTCCGCCCTGTACGGCGTACTGTAGCCATGCACGTTCTGAGATTCGGGGGTGGCAGGGTCCACTGTAGCCACGCCCCGTCTCGTCACTGTTATGGGGGGTTGACTTTAGGGTGCGGCCCATGGCCGCCTGCCATGGGCCGGCTTTCTTGGAGCCGGTCCTTCATGGCCCGGCGTTCTTGAAGTCGGTCCTTCATGGGCCGGCTTTCTTGGAGTCGGCCCTGTTGTGGCGTCCGCCAAAGATTGTTTACGGCCGGGTCGCCTTCCGCCAGTCGGCCTATGTGATAGCTGGCCGGATGAAGGCGGCCCCGTGTCCCGGGCGCTTCAAGGCTCGGTCGGCTCATTATTATTTTTTCTGAGGGCCAAAGGGAGCCTGTTAGGCTACCCGTGGTCATTTACTCCGACACGACTCCATATCGTCGGCGCATCAGGCGCTCGGATTTTTCGGGTTTGGATCATTGCGGTCCCTGAAACCTTCAAATCTCCCCTTCCCCATCATCAGTCCGACAAAGTATGAGTCCCACCGTGGGAAGGAGAGGATAAGGGCAGCGGAGGCCCGCCTCGCCGCCGACATGGCATCGATGGAAGCGGATGATGCGGCTGCGCGGGCGGCCGTAGAGGAGGAAGATATCCGCGCCTGCATTGTAAAGAAGCGGTAGCGGAGAAACACACGCGGCCTCGACTGGGAGCAGAATCGGGCGGTCCGTGTCATGGTCGGACTGCCATCCAAGGAGGAGTAGGGGGACAACAATGGGGCGGACAACTCTGGCGACGAGCAGATCAGGCTCGATCCCTACTGCGTTTTCGAATGGTACTTTCACGAGAAGGACGGCAATGGCTCCGGAAAGGTCAAGGGCAGCTGTGGATGATCTTCTCCACCATAGCCAAACATGCCAAAATCTGAGAGTCCGATGGCATGTTGTGATGCAGTAGCCGGACGATATGTATAATGCATTGTTTACGTAGTGAGTTTGTATGAATTTGAGGTATGCTAATTGAGATGTTCGGTTGTGACTTGTGAGAAGAAAAAATTATTGCTTGACCGGACAGTGTCTCCTACCGTGCGCCCAAATGCGCCCATCATCTGTAGTTTTCAACCTCACCTAAACAAATCAGTAATTTTCAATCTCACCTAAAAGAAAGCTGTAATTTTCAATCATCCTTTTACGTCCGGCTCACGCCTCAAAACCTTCCTTCTAGACCCCTCAAGCCCCCCTGCCTCACACGTCAAAACACGAGAAAACTATTGAAGGCCCAAAAAAGGCGAAATAAAATAGAAGCAAGCGCAGCAGGACTATAAAAAATCGCATTTTTTCTGCTAAACTAGCACGAGAGAGAAGAACACGCCTGCGGCGCTGCCGTTTCGTCCCGGCCGCGTGCTCTGACCGACCACCCCCACCCCCACCCCCACCCCTGGTATATATACGGACTCCCAGTCTCCGGAACCTCTCATCTCATCCTCGCCGCGGAACCGAATCAATCAGCCCATCGCCTCAAGTCTCCAACCACCGCCGGGCAGATCCCCAATCCCGCCCTCCCGAACCCCCGAACAAGAGCGAGTTCAGGTCGCCCTCGCGTCGAACGATGGAGGCAGCAGCAGCAGCAGCCGTGGCGCTCAGGTCGCCCGCCGCCGCCGGAGCCGCGCCCTCGCGCCGGGCCGCCGCCGCCAGCTCGCTCCCCTTCGAGCGGAGGCGCAGCTTCGCCCTCGGCTCCATCAAGGTACGCACGGAGGAGCTTTGGGTTCTCACGGTTTGGTGCTCCGGCACATGTTGATTGCAGTATAATAAGTTTGGGTCTTATCCTTTTCCAGTGTTCTTATCCATTTCCTGGTTTCTGTAAAATCCCAGCTGTCATAGTTTGAGGCAGAAATTACTCATTATTGGTTTGATTACTCTGCAATTTCTGCATCGAATGCAGAAAAACAGATCTGTACTTGTTTTACTGCAAATTTTCACCATTTCCCCCAGTTCTATGTGTTATCAGTTTGTCGCTTGGAGGTTCAAGTAGTTTGAGCATAGAAATGGTTTGGTAATGGTGACTTGATGGCTGACGTGCTTCTCTGTCTGGACGCTATCCTCAGGGCCTCGGGCGGCGGCAGCTCACTTCCAGAAGGCTGCGCAGCGTGGTCAGGGCATCCTCCTCGTCCCCGTCGGAGTCTCTGCCATCTTCTTCGCCGATCGCGCCGCTGCAAATGGAGTCGCCGATAGGGCAGTTCCTCTCACAGATTTTGGTCACGCACCCGCACCTGCTCCCGGCCGCCGCCGAGCAGCAGCTCGAGCAGCTCCAGACCGTCCAAGATTCTTCAGAAAAGAAGGACGCGCAGGCACCGCCGGCGGCCGGCGATATCGTGCTGTACAGGTAAATGATGTTTGGAATGGTGACTTCGTCGCTCTTGTTATTTCCGATGCATCCGGCTGTAAGAAGTTTGGATTTTGGTAAATAATCTTAAGAAGGGGGCAGGCCAATTGCAGAACCATCATCAATCTAGCTTGGCCAGCTGCCATGCTGCCTCCAAGCACAGAAAAATCATTTTTATGGGCCGTTGCCGACATGGGTAAAAAATGCACAAGTTGACATAACAGATAGAGCTGTCACGAAATGTTTAACCTTTGGTTGAAGTGCCGGCTGCGTTTTCTGTAGTGAAGAAAAAAAGTTAATTTTCTTCTAGTCTGAATGTCTGGTTGATTGGGATAGAGCAGTCACGTTCATTCTAGAATTGTTTCGTCGGTCAGAATTTCCTATATAAAAAAAGAATTGATAACTCATGGTTTGAATTGTAGGAAATACAAGTCCAATTTGTAAAACTGCTCACCAGAAGTTCAATCTCTGGTTAATTCCAACATGTCCCTGTCAGTTAAAGAAATCTTGCTAATTTTGACTCTCTTGTTTTATAGGCGAATTGCCGAGGTTAAGGAGAAGGAAAGGAAAAGGACCATGGAGGAGATACTGTATGCGCTGGTTGTTCAGAAGTTTGTTGAAGCTGGCGTCTCTTTGGTCCCAGCTCTCTCTCACTCCATTGATGCTTCTTCTGGTAGAGTTGATCAGTGGGCAGAGCATGTGGAAGGGAAGCTTGAGCGTTTGCACTCACACGAGGCATATGAAATGATCGAGAACCACTTGAATCTCATATTGGGGCAGCGGCAAGCTGATGGCACTGTCGCAGCCATAAGTAAGCTCCGAGTTGGTCAGGTCTACGCTGCATCAGTGATGTATGGCTACTTCCTCAAGAGAGTTGATAAGAGGTTTCAGCTCGAGAAGTCGATGAAGAGCCTCCCTTGGGGATCAGAAGACGACGCGCTCAATCAAGTTATGACGACCGACTCACAGCCCTCAGATCAGACCTACAGTTCCCATCCAGAGGTGGAGTCGTGGACTTCCCCCGACCTCAGCGCAGGAGGTCTCGGCCAGTCTGTCAAGCCTTCCCGTCTTCGATCGTACGTCATGTCGTTTGATTCAGACACGTTACAAACTTACGCGACAATCCGGTCGAAGGTGGCGTTTGGCATCATCGAGAAGCACACGGAGGCGCTATTCGGGAAGCCGGAGATCGTGATCACCCCGGAAGGAACGGTCGATTCTTCCAAGGATGAGTATGTCAGGATAAGCTTCTCCGGGTTGAGAAGGCTCATCTTAGAGGCTGTCACCTTCGGATCCTTCCTCTGGGACGTCGAGAGCTATGTGGACTCCAGGTACCATTTTGTCACCAACTAATTGGATCCAGATAGGGTAGATTCATGGCATGTATGATATTTGGTCTGAAGTTCATGGGCTTCACTGAAGACTATTGTACAATTACCCCGTGCTGCATGCCCAGGAACGGATGATTCTGGCATCAGGTCATTGTAAAGACTAAAGAGGAAGTGTCATTAGCATTGTATCTAGCTACTAAGCTTTGTTAGCATTTGCTCTGGGTGGGGAGTTTCTCCTCACGAAATTGAATTTGAGGAGTCCTAGGCTCCTAGCTGAACCTATTCAAGATATTGTATGTTTTGAGATATGTTAGCTTGTTGCTCGTCTTGGATGATAGCTGTGAACAGTATCGTTTGATGGTCAACGCCGGTGTGTGATGAACATCAGCAATAATGTAACTTGTCTAACTGGCTGGCTTAATGCTGATTAAATGGCTGGCTCTGATGGACAATAATTCAACTCAATCAAATGTGTGCTCAATAATAGTACTACTACTACTACTACAGCTGGCAAAATGCTGATTAAATGGTTGGCTCTGCAAGGATAATTACTTTTTTTTAATGGTCATGGGGGAGTAGTTGCCTACGAGGCTTCACAACCTCTGCAAGATAAGATAGGTTAACCAGAGTTCACAAGGGCTACATTTTAGATAAAGGGTGCTTTATTACTTAAAAGGTTTAAGCATTACATCATCCGGCTTCTGTATAATTGAGATGCACACAGTCATAACCAAATTCAAGTTAAAAAAATATATCAAAAAAGGCGGAATGAAAGTAATCATGAGGAGATTGTATTACGCCTAAGACGTAGGAAGGCCAATCCGATGATTATATGTCGGGTAAAAGTATCCCTCGTCATAGCCTTCAAACGTGTACACACTTTTGTAAATAAGTCTCGGTTCTTCACACGTTGTAGAGACGGCCATAAATGAAGCGTAACGGTGTATCTGTAGATAACCTGCAGCAGAGAAGAACTTCTATCGTAATGGTGCATCTATAGATAACCTGCAGCAGAGAAGAACTTTTATCGTAACGATGCATCTGTAGATAACCTGCAGCTGAGGAGAACTTTTATCATTAAACACTATATCACAAGGGCTACATGAGGGACTTTTCTCCTCCCCCCATAAAATTTCCTTCCTCCTCCCATCAGTGTCGCCGCGGATCCGCCTTCGCCCCCCCCCCCCCCCCCCGCCGTCGGGAGGGACCCTACTCTCGTTTTTTCTAGGTTGAACGTCTTGGTTGGGGTTGTGTGGCGGGCGGCGATGTCCCTCGGTAGCAATAATGTCTCCCACGTCGTATCCCCGCCCCGATGGTGCGAATAGCATTGTCGGGGGATATGTGGAGGTGTTTCTCGATCGAATCTCATGGAATTCAGTCGGTGCTGGTCTTCAGTGGATCTATTTGGATCCAACTTTTGTTCGTCTTTGTTGGTGCGGTTCCAGGTTTGATCTTTTTGATCTACAACTCTCTTCATCGGCGATGATTGCTGCTCTGGTGCGCTGGTCCTTTGGGGCCTTAGCACGATGACTTCCCAACTGTCTACTACAACAAGGTTTGCCCAGCTCCGGTGATGGAGGGGCGATGACGGCGGTGCGCCTTCGGCTCGCTCCAGTGCTTGTAGTCGTCGCTAGGTGGTCCATAGATCTTGTTGTGATTTTTATTACCTCTTGTGTTCTCTATACTGCCATGATTGATGAATAGATTGAAAATTTCTCTCGCAAAAAAAAAGGGCTACATGAGAGGAAAAAAACGAGGTCATTCTGAGAACCCCGAGAGATCAAATGAGAAAACCGATCTTATCATGTAGAGATAAGATAGGTTAACAAGAGTTCGTAATGGCTATATGAGGGGAGTAAAAAAGATAGGTTAACCAGAGTTCGTAATGGCTATATGAGGGGAGTAAAAAAGAGGTCACTCTGAGAACCCTCAAAGATCAAATGAGAAAGGTCATCACGACCAAATCATAGTGAACACAAGGGAGCCAGCAGGACATGACAGTGCAAGAGAGAGCCCAACTCGAGGCATCGCCGGAGTAATCGAACGGCCTTGGTCAGCCAAGACCCAACCACGACACCGTAATCGAAAGGCAACGTGCATCCAAGACCACTTAACGCCGACACCACATGTGTCGTGGGTGGATGGTCACGCTAGACCGAGCCGACTCGTGTGTGCCACCAGTGGGCGTCGAAGGGCATCACAATGCATAGACACACCATAGGGCACTCTCACTTGGAGCACCATCACTGCACGTGGTAAGAGCATCTTCAACAGATGATGAAAAAACGGTTGTTTAGGGCACTTTGAACAAAAACATTGCTCCAACAAATGATGTACATGCATATGGTGATATAATTTGTTTGGGCAGCGGCTAAAAAATTGCTTTCTGCGGCTACATATTTGTAGCACCCGAGCAGCTGCCGCAAAAATACAGCCGAGCGGGTAAACCCACAATCATGGACCCGGATAGTTTCCACGCGCGTAGCCGTTTCGCCTCTGGTCGGCGCTGCCACCGATTTCGGCCGCCCGACGCCGCATTCGCCACACACCGACTAACCCTATCCACCTCGCCACCAAGATCCTCATGGCGTCCTTGTTGTCACCCTCTGAGCCGCCATTCCATCGTCATCCAAATCCATGCCGATTTGGCCGCCGATCTATCAACTCTGGCTATTGGACGACCGAATTGAACACAGAGAGCTTGGACGACGACGAGGAGGTAATGCCATTTATAGGTAATCAACATAAGGCAGGCCCGTCTGAAGGCCTACCAGGGGTGATCAACCTCGACGACGACGACGATGAATTATGTTTTGTAAGTGTCATGGTCTGTGATGATCTATTGTTAAAGTATGTCGGTAGTAGTGTCAGTCTATCATAGTACAATATAGTTATGTTGTTTGAATTGTTTAGTGTTCAACTAGAGTTTGAAAGTTCAAAATGTGCAATGAATCATGTCTAAGTGATCGTTTCAAGGGCATCACTTTTACATGTACATTTACTATCTACTATCTACTATCTACTACTACTACGTAATTCCTGGTCATCTGTTAAACCAACAGTCAACTTATAATACTACCCATTACAGGCAGGATAACAGTTTTTACATCATCAATTTTTTCATCATCGTGTGTTGGAGATGCTCACCGGGCAGGCTAATTATTACCTTACCAACTGTTGTTTGGTCGAGGGGGTGGAACATTTCCTCCTGAATAATCTTATTCCGGCCGAAGATCTTGGACCTAGCGATGCGTCGAAAATTCCCCGTGACCGTGCCACGTGCTTCGGTGCGGCTGCTGTAGCCGGGTCAAGACGTGGCCTCGACTTGCTGAAATGTGCCACGCCATGCCATTTGGCAGCGACCTCCCATGAGACAAAAATGTGATTTACGTGAGCCTGCGTTGCGAAAACGATACGACTCCTTATTTTTCTTACCGGCGATGCGGATTGAGGATACAGTTCGTTGACGAAGCACTGGGACGACAAAATTAACATGTGTTGAGTATCCGTGCTCCGCCCCAAGAGAATCTCCGGCTGTTCTTATCGCGTCTGTCTACTCCGTTTCCCCGAAAGTAAGAACGTACTATGAAGCAACAAATGATGATGGATTTTATTGATTCAAAATGAAGCATTAAATAGATACAAACATAATAAGCACGCAACAAAACTTTTGCATAATTAAAATGCACACAACTTACATTAATGTGCACACATAAAAAACCGCCAGCAAATTCAAAGTCATATAAGACCAAACTTATGCCTAAACAACTACAACAATGACTATATCCATACAAATCATCTCATGACACCACAAGGATAACGAGGTTTTTCAATAGCAACGCCTTCAGAAAGGGAGTGACGCTCGAGTGTCGCCGTCTCCGGGCGCAACCACGAAAAGTCAGAATCTATGTTTTCACTCGAAAGAACTAGTCTGAACATATCCGGCCAATGTCTTCAACAAGGTAACAATGTGTTAATGGAGCAGATGCTATTGTATGTGATTGGCCCCTTGCCCTGCACTTTTTGGGGTTGCGCTGAAGCACTTGTCGGGTTTCTTCATCTCACCTTCAAGGTCTGGTGGATGAGGATGCCAACAAGCGTGTGTATTCAACGTGTATATACATATAGATTAGGGTCATGTATTGTCACGCCTCTTCTCTCCTACATATAGTGTATAGCTTGGGAGACAAGTCGAGGTCGTGCACCCTTCTACCCATATATGTGCACTTGCACGTGATCAATCAATTGCGTCACATACAATCCCATCTTTCCTAACAACATGGTATCAGTTTCCATTTTCTCTCCTGTGATCTAGCTTTCGCTCCTCCCGCTGCCGCACCTAGCCGCTGCCACCGCAACCTGACGCCGCCGCCCCTTCCTCTCCTCACCGCAGCCGCCGCCCTACTGCCGTCGATGCCTCTCTCTCTTCCTTCTCATCTAAGATTCCCCTCCTTGTCGCCACCGCACCTTGCCCCCGTCGCTACCTCTAGCCGTCGCCGCCGCAACCTGGCACAACCGCCCCTTCCTCTCCCCACCACAGCCACCGCTCCTACTGCCGCCACTGCCTCTCCCCCTCCCTTCTCATCTCCCAAAAAAAACCTAACCCTAATCCACCAAAGCCGACGCACCACTTTCTCCCATCTCCATCTGCTATTGCCGCCATGGACTCCCCTAACTCATTCCTCTGTGTCGCTCCCAAGCCTCTCGTCGGCCCCAACCCGTGGACCGGAGTGGTCCACGCCTACCACATGTCACACGGCCCTGCACCGAGTCTCGTCGGTCCGCGCCCAACGGGCCATTAGGCGCACCTGACGGCGTTGCACCAGCAGCTCGGTGGCGGCTACCCACCAATCCCCGCGCTATCGATGACGGGTGGCTACCCACTGCCGCCACCACCCCAGCCCTACCAGGGCCCTGTCATGCCGCCGACCCCCACACCATGGGATCCCGCTCCACTTGCGGCACTGCACTCGGCTCCTTCACCGAGTAACTACTGCGATGGTGGCGAATGGTACATGGACTGGACACAGGCGCTACCACCCACATGTCATCACATCCCGGTAACCTCATCTCTTCCTATACGGCTAACACCTCCACTTGCATCATTGTAGGCGATGGTTGTTCTTTACCTATCACACATATCGGTCATAGTTCTTTTTAATCTACATCCATGGCATTATCTATGTCTAACATTCTTGTCTCACTCGCACCAATCAAGAATCTTGTCTCTCTTCGTTCTTTTACTCGTGAAAATCCTATTATTGTTGAATTTGACGAAATCGGTTTTTTCTGTTAAGGGCTCCCGTACATGGATGGTTCTTCACCGATGTGGAAGCCCAGACGAGCTCTACCCGGTGCACTCATCCTCCACTGCTAATCCCGCACCAATCGCCCTCTCTGTCGGTGTCGACCTTTGGCATGCTCGTTTGGGTCATCCAAATTTAGCCGTAGTTCATCATATCCTTCAGAGTTTTTCATTCACATGTGATAAGATCGATGATCATACTTGTCATGCTTGCCATATCGGAAAGCATGTTCGTCTTCCTTTTAGTGCATCCACCACCATATCTTCTTTTTCGTTTCAATAACTTCATAGCGATGTATGGGCATCTCCGATCGCGAATAACACTGGATATCTTTATTACCACGTGATTTTAGATGGTTTCTCACATTATGTGTGGACATTTCCTTTACGTCGCAAGTCTGATGCACTCGCGATGCTTACAACATTTGATGCCTACGTCTTCACACAATTTAGTCGTCCCATACATGCACTCCAAATTGATAACGGGAAATAATTTGACAATATTGTCGTTTGTACACTTCTCGCACCACATGGCACCATCTTTCGCCTCACATTCCCATACACATCTCAGCAGAACGGCTGCGCTGAACGTGTGCTCTGCCTCTCAGTGATTGTGTTCGCACCCTTCTCTTTCATGCTAACGTGCCTCCTCGGTTTTGGCCCGACGCACTGCCACCACATCCCTTCTACTTAACATGCGTCCATGTCGCACTCGTTGGAACTACGCTCCCCACCAGCCTCTCTTCGGCACTTCTCCCTCGTATGATGACCTTCGTGTTTTTGGGTGCCTTTGTTACCCTAGCATCGCCTCCACCACCCCTCACAAGCTCGCCCCATGCTCCCTCGCTTGCATCTTCCTCGGTTACCCTCCCAACACCAAAGGTTACCGGTGCTACGATCACGTTTCCCACCGCGTGTTCACCTCATGACACGTTTACTTCGACGAGGAAGTTTTTCCCTTTCACCAGGTACCACCACCAGCGGCATCTTCACCGCTCCCCCTCGACGCGCTCCAGTCCTAGCGTCCTAGCCGGAGTGGGCCACAGCCGCGGGCGCAGCTCCCTCAGGCGCATTCGCCTCGCCGCCCCCTTCGGTGCGACCACCTCACTGGCCCCCTCGGGCGCGACCACCTCACTGACCCCTTCACCGGTCGCATCGCCAACCCCTCGGGCGCAGCCACCTCACCAGCCTCCTTGGGTGCGGCCGCCTCGCCGGCCTCTCCAAGCACGGGAGCCTCTTCAGACGTAGTCGCGGGCTCCTCGGCTGTATCCTCTCCGAGCCCTTCCCGCTTGCCGCTTGCAGGTCCTGGATCTACGACGAGCTTGCTGCTACTTGTGAGCTGCATTGGGATTTCCTCGAAGAGGAGAGGATGAAGAAGTACAGTAGAGATAAGTATTTCCCCCAGTTAAGAACCAAGATTATTAATCCACTAGGAGAACCACACAGAACCTCGTTAGCAGCACCTAGACACACAAAAGCAAATACTTGCACCCAACGTAAAAAAGGGGGTTGTCAATCCCTTGGCGGTTAATTGCAAGGATCAAATCTCATAGTGATAGATAGATAGATTAAAAACACAAAATAAAATAACAGTAAATAAATTGCAGCAAGGTATTTTTGGATTTTATATATGATAAAAGATAGACACAGGGGCCATAGTTTTCACTAGAGGCTTCTCTCTTGAGCATAGCATACAGTGGGTAAACAAATTATTGTTGGGTAATTGATAGAAAAGCGCATAATTATTATGACATTCAAGGCACTGATCATGAATATAGGCATGACGTCCGAGACAAGTAGACTGACTCCTGCCTGCTACGTCCATTTTGCATCATGTTTTGCTACTGTTATTTATAATGTTTTCATGCATAATAATGCTTTTGGGAGTAATTCTAATGTCTTTTCTCTCATAATATGCAAGGTTTACACAAAGAGGGAGAATACCGGCAGCTGGAATTCTAGACCTGAAAAAGCACGTCAGAGCTACCTATTCTGCACAACTCCAAATAAGCTGAAACTTCACGGTGATTTTTTATGGAATAAATAAGAATTATTGGAGCAAATAACTAACAGAGCGGGCCCACCAGGTGGGTACAACCTACCTGGGCGCGCCAGGGAGCCCAGGCGCACCCTGGTGGGTTGTGCCCTCCTCGTCCCACCTCTGGTGCCCATTGATAACCCACAAGTATAGGAGAGCGCAACAGTTTTCAAGGGTAGAGTATTCAACCCAAATTTATTGATTCGACACAAGGGGAGTCAAAGAATATTCTCAAGTATTAGCAGCTGAGTTGTCAATTCAACCACACCTGAAAGACTTAATATCTGTAGCAAAGTATTTAGTAGCAAAGTAGTATGGAAGTAACGATAACGGTGGCAAAAGTAACAGTAGCAGTTTTGTAGTAATCGTAACAGCGACAACGGAGAAGTAACTAAGCAAAGAACAATATGTGAAAATCTCGTAGGCAATGGATCAGTGATGGATAATTATGTCGGATGCGATTCCTCATGCAACAGTTATAACATAGGGTGACACAGAACTAGCTCCAGTTCATCAATGTAATGTAGGCATGTATTCTGAATATAGTCATACGTGCTTATGGAAAAGAACTTGCATGACATCTTTTGTCCTACCCTCCCGTGGCAGCGGGGTCCTATTGGAAACTAAGGAATCTTAAGGCCTCCTTTTAATAGAGTACCGGACCAAAGCATTAACACTTAGTGAATACATGAACTCCTCAAACTATGGTCATCACCGGGAGTGGTCCCGATTATTGTCACTTCGGGGTTGCCGGGTCATAACACATAGTAGGTGACTATTGACTTGCAAGATAGGATCAAGAACTCACATATATTCATGAAAACATAATAAGTTCAGATCTGAAATCATGGCACTCGGGCCCTAGTGACAAGCATTAAGCATAGCAAATTCATAGCAACATCAATCTTAGAACATAATGGATACTAGGGATCAAACCCTAACAAAACTAACTCGATTACATGGTAAATCTCATCCAACCCATCACCACCCGGCAAGCCTACGATGGGATTACTCACGCACGGCGGTGAGCATCATGAAATTGGTGATGGAGGATGGTTGATGATGACGATGGCGATCGATTCCCCTCTTCGGAGCCCCGAACGGACTCCAGATCAGCCCTCCCGAGGAAGATTAGGGCTTGGCGGCGGCTCTGTATCGTAAAACGCGATGAATCCTTCTCTCTGATTTTTTTCCTCCCCGAAAGTGAACATATGGAGTTGGGGTTGAGGTCGTGGAGTCCCAGGGGACCCACGAGACAGGGGGCACGCCCCGGGGGGCGCCCTACACCCTCGTGGACAAGGTGTGGGCCCCTTGATGCTGATTCTTTCGCCAATATTTTTTATTAATTCCAAAACGTGTCTTCGAGGATTTTCAGGTCATTTCGAGAACTTTTATTTCTGCACAAAAATAACACCATGGCAGTTCTGCTGAAAACAGCGTCGGGTTAGTTCCATTCAAATCATGCAAGTTAGAGTCCAAAACAAGGGAAAAAGTGTTTGGAAAAGTAGATACGTTGGAGACGTATCAACTCCCCCGAGCTTAAACCTTTGCTTGTCCTCAAGCAATTCAGTTGACAAACTGAAAGTGATAAAGAAAAACTTTTACAAACTCTATTTGATCTTGTTGTTGCAAATATGTAAAGCCAGCATTCAAGTTTTCAGCAAATATTATGAACTAACCACATTCACAATAACATTTAAGTCTCACATTTACTCATATCAATGACATAATCAACTAGCGAGCAATAATAATAAATCTCGGATGACAACACTTTCTCGAAATAATCAAATATGATATAACAAGATGGTATCTCGCTAGCCCTTTCTGAGACCGCAAAACATAAATGCAGAGCACCCCTAAAGATCAAGGACTGACTAGACATTGTAATTCATGGTAAAACAGATCCAGTCACAGTCATACTCAATGTAAATTAATACCAATGCATGCAAATGACAGTGGTGCTCTCCAACTAGTGTTTTTTTAATAAGAGGATGATGACTCAACATAAAAGTAAATAGATAGGCCTGATACGTCTCCAACGTATCTATAATTTATGAAGCATTCATGCTATTTTATTATCTGTTTTGAATGATTATGGGCTTTATTATACACTTTTATATTACTTTTGGGACTAACCTATTAACCGGAGGCCCAACCCATATTGTTGTTTTATTGCCTGTTTCAGTATTTCGAAGAAAAGGAATATCAAACGGAGTCCAAACGGAATGAAACCTTCGGGAGCATAATTTTTGGAAAGGATATGATCCGGGAGACTTGGAGTTCAAGCCAGGGAAGGTTCGAGGAAGCTAGGAGATAGGAGGGCACACCGCCCTGTCTCCTGGGCCCCTCGAGGCTCCCCCGACCGACTTCTTTCGCCTATATAAGTCCACATACCCTAAAAACATCGAATAAGAAGAAAGACCAGGAGTTCCGCCGCCGCAAGCTTCTGTAGCCACCAAAAACCTCTTGGGAGCCCATTCCGGCACCCTGCCGGAGGGGGGGGGATCCCTCACCGGTGGCCATCTTCATCATCCCAGTGCTATCCATGACGAGGAGGGAGTAGTTCACCCTCGGGGCTGAGGGTATGTACTAGTAGCTATGTGTTTGATCTCTCTCTCTCTCTCTCTCTCTCTCTCTCTCTCTCTCTCGTGTTCTCTCTATGGCACAATCTTGATGTATCGCGAGCTTTGCTATTATAGTTGGATCTTATGATGTTTCTCCCCCTCTACTCTCTTGTAATGGATTGAGTTTTCCCTTTGAAGTTATCTTGTTGGATTGAGTCTTTAAGGATTTGAGAACACTTGATGTATGTCTTGTCGTGCTTATCTGTCATGATAATGGGATATCATGTGCCACTTGATGTATGTTTTGGTGATCAACTTGCGGGTTCCGCCCATGAACCTATTCATAGGGGTTGGCACACGTTTTCGTCTTGACTCTCCGGTAGAAACTTTGGGGCACTCTTTGAAGTACTTTGTGTTGGTTGGATAGATGAATCTGAGATTGTGTGATGCATATCGTATAATCATGCCCATGGATACTTGAGGTTACAATGGAGTATCTAGGTGACATTAGGGTTTTGGTTGATTTGTGTCTTAAGGTGTTATTCTAGTACAAACTCTTGAATAGATCGATCCGAAAGAATAACTTTGAGGTGGTTTCGTACCCTACCATAATCTCTTCGTTTGTTCTCCGCTATTAGTGGCTTTGGAGTGACTCTTTGTTGCATGTTGAGGGACTGTTATATGATCTATCTATGTTATTATTGTTGAGAGAACTTGCACTAGTGAAAGTATGAACCCTATGCCTTGTTTCCTAGCATTGCAATACCGTTTACGCTCACTTTTATCATTAGTTACCTTGCTGTTTTTATATTTTCAGATTACAAATACCTATATCTACCATCCATATTGCACTTGTATCACCATCTCTTCGCCGAACTAGTGCACCTATACAATTTACCATTGTATTGGGTGTGTTGGGGACACAAGAGACTCTTCGTTATTTGGTTGCAGGGTTGTTTGAGAGATACCATCTTCATCCTACGCCTCCTACGGATTGATAAACCTTAGGTCATCCACTTGAGGGAAATTTGCTACTATCTTACAAACCTGTGCACTTGCAGGCCCAACAACGTCTACAAGCTCTTTTCTGGCGTCGTTGCAGGGGAGGTGAGTGCTTGAAGGTATATCTTTAGATCCTGCAATCGAATCTTTTTGTTTGTTGTTTTATCACTAGTTTAGTTTATAAAAGAAAAACTACAAAAAATGGAATTAAGTTTGCCTCATATGCTTCATCTTTTTATATCTTTCGTGAGAATGATGGAAAGGAAAATTGTGCTCAAGTGCGAGAAGAAGAATGCATTAAAATATTTGGTACTAGATCTTTGTATGATGAGCATGATTGCAATGTTGTTAGTATGAATTCCTTGAATATCCATGATGCTAATGATATGCAAAGCCACAAGCTTGGGGATGCTATGTTTGATGAAGATGATATGTTTAGTCCCCCAAGTTTTCATGAGAATATTTATTATGATGAAAGCATGCCTCCTATTTATGATGATTATTGATGAAAGTGGGTTTGGAAGAGTGTCAACTTTAGGAAGTAGTGATCCCACTATTTTGGAGGATGTTGAATCTTATTGTGATGAACGTGAAAGTGGATTTGGAAGAGTGTCAACTTTATTTAGTGATGAATCCACTATTTCAGAAGAGGTTCCAATTGATTATGGGAACAAAGTTGCTATCTATGATGATTATTGTGATGACATGTATGCTATTAAGAATAATTATAACCATGAAACTTGTCATCATGATTTTAGTTTTCAATTGGATTATGCTTCACATGATAGTTATTTTGTTGAGTTTGCTCCCACCACTATTCCGAATGAGAAGAATTTTGATTATGTGGAGAGTAGTAAATTTTCTATACAAGTAGATCATGAAAAGAATGCTTTAGGTGATGATTATATTGTTGAATTCATTCATGATGCTACTGAGAATTATTATGAGGGAGGAACATATGCTTGTAGGAATTGCAATAATACCAAGTTTCCTCTCTATGCGCTTAAAGTTTGGAAGTTATGCTTGTTTTGCCTTCCTATGCTAGTTGGTTATTGTTCCAATAAGTTGTTTGCTCAAAAAATCCCTATGCATAGGAAGTGAGTTAGGCTTAAATGTTCTAGTCATATGCTTCATGATGCTCCCTTTATGTTTCAATTCTTATCTTTTATGTGAGCATCATTGTCATCATCATGCCTAGCTAGAAAGGCATTAAAGAAAAGCGCTTGTTGGGAGACAACCCAATATTTACCTTTACTATTTTGTGTGTGATTATTCTACTATAGTAATCATGTTTTATAGATTTTGTTTCAACAAAGTGCCAAGTAAGACCTTTAGGATAGCTTACGGTGATAGTTGTGTTGATCCTGCTGAAAATCAGAAACTTTTGCACCCAGTCAATTAGTTTTGTTAATTTACAAAAACGTGCTTCTGATCTGATTCTTTTTGCTCTGGATTGGTACACAAATTTCTTAGGACTTCCTAATTTGGTAGGATTTTTGGAGTCCCAGAAGTATACGTCTGATACAGATTACTACAGATTGTTCTGTTTTTGACAGATTCTGTTTTCTATGTGTTGTTTGCTTATTTTGATGAATCTATGAGTAGTATCGGAGGGTATGAACCATATATAAGTAGGAATACAGTATATATTACACCATTATGAATTTAGAATGAGTTCATTACAGTACCTAAGTGGTGGTTTTATTTTCTTATACTAACAGAGATTATGAGTTTTCTGTTGAGTTTTGTGTTGTGAAGTTTTCAAGTTTTGGGTAAAGATTCGATGGACTATGAAATAAGGAGTGGCAAGAGCCTAATCTTGTGGATTATCAAGGCACCCCAAGGTAAGATTTAAGGACAACCAAGAGCCTAATCTTGGGGATGCCCCGGATGGCATCCCCTCTTTCGTCTTTGTTCATCGGTAACTTTACTTGGAGCTATATTTTTATTCACCACATGATATGTGTTTTGCTTGGAGCGTCATTTTATTTTGTTAGTATTTGCTTGCTGTTATTTAGAATAGTGTTTTTCATCTTTAGTTTCAATAAAAATGTCAAGGATAGCCTTTACCATGCTTATTTTGCTAGTATACATGTTGCTGTTTGAAAACAGAAAGTTTACCGTTGTTGCAAAAATTCCCTAGAAAAGTCAGAGAATGGTATAATGTTGAAACATTTTGCATATTGAGCTCTGATAAATCTTATACAACATAGTATTTTTCTCATAATGTTTTGAGTTATGGAAGTATGATGAATCTTGCATTCTTTACAGACTGTACTGTTTTGGCAGATTGCTGTTATGTTTGCATTGTTTGCATATGTTTGCTTGTTTAATGATTCTATTTGAGGATAGGAGTATTAAATATGAAGAGGCATTTAGTATGCAATGTTGAATAATAATTTTAGTGATTTGTTACATTAGAAAATGATAACGTTTTGCATTGGTTTATACTAACCTATCTTACGAGTTCTTGTTGAGTTTGGTGTGGATGAAGCTTTTTGATAAAAAGAGAAACCATGATATGACACGAATTAAGGAGACACAAAAGTTCAAGCTTGGGATGCACAAGGCACCCCAAGATAATATTTCAAGAAGTCTCAAGCATCTAAGCTTGGGGATGTTGGGGAACGTTGCATAAAATAAAAAAAATTCCTACGTTCACCAAGATCAATCTATGAGTTCATCTAGCAACGAGAGAGGGGAGTGCATCTACATACCCTTGTAGATCACGCGGAAGCGTTCAAGAGAACGGGGTTGAGGGGGTCGTACTCGTCGTGATCCAAATCACCAGAGATCCTAGCGCCGAACGGACGGCACCTCCGTGTTCAACACACGTACGGTCAGCGTGACGTCTCCTCCTTCTTGATCCAGCAAGGGGGAAGGAGAGGTTGATGAAGATCCAGAAGCACGACGGCGTGGTGGTGGATGCAGCAGAGTTCCGGCAGGGCTTCGCCAAGTGACTACGGGAGGAGGAGGTGTAGCAAGGGGGGAGGGAGGCGCCAAGACTTCGGGGTGCAGCTGCCCTCCCTCCCCCCCTTTATATAGGCCCCCTGGGGGGGCGCCAGCCCTGGAGATGGGATCTCCCAAGGGGGGCGGCGGCCAGGGGGGTGGAGTGGCCCCCAAGGCAAGTGGAGGCGCCCCCCACCCTAGGGTTTCCAACCCTAGGCGCAGGAGGGGCCAAGGGGGGGCGCACCAGCCCACCAAGGGCTGGTCCCCTCCCCACTTCAGCCCACGGGGCCCTCCGGGATAGGTGGCCCCACCCGGTGGACCCCCGGGACCCTTCCGGTGGTCCTGGTACAACACCGGTTACCCCCGAAACTCTCCCGATGGTCGAACTGCACTTCCTATATATAATTCTTTACCTCCGGACCATTCTGGAACTCCTCGTGACGTCCGGGATCTCATCCGGGACTCCGAACAACTTTCGGTTTGCTGCATACTAATATCTTTACAACCCTAGAGTCACCGAACCTTAAGTGTGTAGACCCTACGGGTTCGGGAGACAAGCAGACATGACCGAGACTGCTCTCCGTTCAATAACCAACAACGGGATCTGGATACCCATGTTGGCTCCCACATGCTCCTTGATGATCTCATCGGATGAACCATGATGTCGAGGATTCAAGCAACCCCGTATACAATTCCCTTTGTCAATCGGTACGTTACTTGCCCGAGATTCGATCGTTGGTATCCCAATACCTCGTTCAATCTCGTTACCGGCAAGTCACTTTACTCGTACTGTAATGCATGATTCCGTGACCAGACACTTGGTCACTTTGAGCTCATTATGATGATGCATTACCGAGTGGGCCCAGAGATACCTCTCCGTCATACGGAGTGACAAATCCCAGTCTCGATCCGTGTCAACCCAACAGACACTTTCGGAGATACCTGTAGTGCACCTTTATAGTCACCCAGTTACGTTGTGACGTTTGGTACACCCAAAGCACTCCTACGGTATCCGGGTGTTACACGATCTCATGGTCTAAGGAAAAGATACTTGACATTGGAAAAGCTTTAGCAAAACGAACTACACGATCTTGTGCTATGCTTAGGATTGGGTCTTGTCCATCACATCATTCTCCTAATGATGTGATCCCGTTATCAATGACATCCAATGTCCATAGTCAGGAAACCATGACTATCTGTTGATCAACGAGCTAGTCAACTAGAGGCTCACTAGGGACATATTGTGGTCTATGTATTCACACGTGTATTACGATTTCCGGATAATACAATTATAGCATGAATAAAAGACAATTATCACGAACAAGGAAATATAATAATAATCCTTTTATTATTGCCTCTAGGGCATATTTCCAACAGTCTCCCACTTGCACTAGAGTCAATAATCTAGTTACATTGTGATGAATCGAACACCCATAGAGTTCTGGTGTTGATCATGTTTTGCTCGCGGAAGAGGTTTAGTCAACGGATCTGCGACATTCAGATCCGTATGTACTTTGCAAATATCTATGTCTCCATCTTGAACATTTTCACGGATGGAGTTGAAGCGACGCTTGATGTGCCTGGTCTTCTTGTGAAACCTGGGCTCCTTGGCAAGGGCAATAGCTCCAGTGTTGTCACAGAAGAGAGTGATTGGCCCCGACGCATTGGGTATGACTCCTAGGTCGGTGATGAACTCCTTCATCCATATTGCTTCATGCGCTGCCTCCGAGGCTGCCATGTACTCCGCTTCACATGTAGATCCCGCCACGACGCTCTGCTTGCAACTGCACCAGCTTACTGCTCCACGATTCAACATATACAAGTATCCGGTTTGTGACTTAGAGTCATCCAGATCTGTGTCGAAGCTAGCGTTGACGTAACCCTTTACGACGAGCTCTTAGTCACCTCAATAAACGATAAACATGTCCTTTGTCCTTTTCAGGTACTTCAGGATATTCTTGACCGCTGTCCAGTGTTCCTTGCCGGGATTACTTTGGTACCTTCCTACCAAACTTACGGCAAGGTTTACATCAGGTCTGGTACACAGCATGGCATACATAATAGATCCTATGGCTGAGCATAGGGGATGACACTCATCTCTTCTTTATCTTTTGCTGTGGTCGGGCATTGAGCCGAGCTCAATCTCACACCTTGCAATACAGGCAAGAACCCTTTCTTGGACTGATCCATTTTGAACTTCTTCAATATCTTATCAAGGTATGTGCTTTGTGAAAGACCTATGAGGCGTCTCGATCTATCCCTATAGATCTTGATGCCTAATATGTAAGCAGCTTCTCCAAGGTCCTTCATTGAAAAACACTTATTCAAGTAGGCCTTAATGCTGTCCAAAAGTTCTATATCATTTCCCATCAAAAGTATGTCATCTACATATAATATGAGAAATGCTACAGAGCTCCCACTCACTTTCTTGTAAACGCAGGCTTCTCCATAAGTCTGCATAAACCCAAACGCTTTGATCATCTCATCAAAGCGAATGTTCCAACTCCGAGATGCTTGCACCAGCCCATAAATGGATCGCTGGAGCTTGCATACCTTGTTAGCATTCTTAGGATCGACAAAACCTTCCGGCTGCATCATATACAGTTCTTCCTTAAGATAGCCGTTAAGGAATGCCGTTTTGACGTCCATCTGCCATATCTCATAATCATAGTATGCGGCAATTGCTAACATGATTCGGACGGACTTCAGCTTCGCTACGGGAGAGAAAGTCTCATCGTAGTCAACCCCTTGAACTTGCCGATAACCCTTAGCGACAAGTCGAGCTTTATAGATGGTAATATTACCATCCGCGTCCGTCTTCTTCTTAAAGATCCATTTGTTTTCTATCGCTCGCCGATCATCGGGCAAGTCTGTCAAAGTCCATACTTTGTTTTCATACATGGATTCTATCTCGGATTGCATGGCTTCAAGCCATTTGTTGGAATCTGGGCCCGCCATCGCTTCTTCATAGTTCGAAGGTTCACCGTTGTCTAACAACATGATTTCCAGGACAGGGTTGCCATACCACTCTGGTGTGGAACGTGTCCTTGTGGACCTACGAAGTTCAGTAGCAACTTGATCCGAAGTACCTTGATCATCATCATTAATTTCCTCTCCAGTCGGTGTAGGCACCACAGGAACATTTTCCTGAGCTGCACTACTTTCCGGTTCAAGAGGTAGTACTTCATCGAGTTCTACTTTCCTCCCACTTACTCCTTTCGAGAGAAACTCTTTTTCCAGAAAGGATCCGTTCTTGGCAACAAAGATCTTGCCTTCGGATCTAAGGTAGAAGGTATACCCAATGGTTTCCTTAGGGTATCCTATGAAGACGCATTTTTCCGACTTGGGTTCGAGCTTTTCAGGTTGAAGTTTCTTGACATAAGCATCGCATCCCCAAACTTTTAGAAACGACAGCTTAGGTTTCTTCCCAAACCATAATTCATACGGTGTCGTCTCAATGTATTTAGACGGAGCCCTATTTAAAGTGAATGTAGCTGTCTCTACAGCGTATCCCCAAAATGATAGCGGTAAATCGGTAAGAGACATCATAGATCGCACCATATCCAATAGAGTGCGATTACGATGTTCGGACACACCGTTACACTGAGGTGTTCCAGGCGGCGTGAGTTGTGAAACGATTCCACATTTTCTTAAGTGTGTACCAAACTCGTGACTTAAATATTCTCCTCCATGATCTGATCGTAAGAATTTTATCTTTCGGTCACGTTGATTCTCTACCTCATTCTGAAATTCTTTGAACTTTTAAAAGGTCTCAGACTTGTGTTTCATCAAGTAGACATACCCATATCTACTCAAGTCATCAGTGAGAGTGAGAACATAATGATATCCTCCGCGAGCCTCAACGCTCATTGGACCGCACACATCGGTATGTATGATTTCCAATAAGTTGGTTGCTCGCTCCATTGTTCCGGAGAACGGAGTCTTGGTCATTTTGCCCATGAGGCATGGTTCGCATGTGTCAAATGATTCATAATCGAGAGACTCTAAAAGTCCATCAGCATGGAGCTTCTTCATGCGCTTGACACCAATGTGACCAAGGCGGCAGTGCCACAAGTATGTGGGACTATCGTTATCAACTTTACATCTTTTGGTATTCACACTATGAATATGTGTAACATTACGTTCGAGATTCATTAAGAATAAACCATTGACCATCGGGGCATGACCATAAAACATATCTCTCATATAAATAGAACAACCATTATTCTCGGATTTAAATGAGTAGCCATCTCGTATTAAACGAGATCCAGATACAATGTTCATGCTCAAACTTGGCACTAAATAACAATTATTGAGGTTTAAAACTAATCCCGTGGGTAAATGTAGAGGCAGCGTGCCGACGGCGATCACATCGACCTTGGAACCATTCCCGACGCGCATCGTCACCTCGTCCTTCGCCAGTCTCCGCTTATTCCGCAGCTCCTGCTGTGAGTTACAAATATGAGCAACGGCACCGGTATCAAATACCCAGGAGTTACTACGAGTACTGGTAAGGTACACATCAATTACATGTATATCACATATACCTTTAGTGTTGCCAGCCTTCTTGTCCGCTAAGTATTTGGGGCAGTTCCGCTTCCAGTGACCCTTCCCTTTGCAATAAAAGCACTCAGTCTCAGGCTTGGGTCCATTCTTTGACTTCTTCCCGGCAACTGGCTTACCGGGTGCGGCAACATCCTTGCCGTCCTTCTTGAAGTTCTTCTTACCCTTGCCCTTCTTGAACTTGTGGTTTTATTGACCATCAACACTTGATGTTCCTTCTTGATTTCTACCTCTGCTGACTTCAGCATTGAAAATACTTCAGGAATAGTTTTCACCATCCCCTGCATATTGTAGTTCATCACAAAGCTCTTGTAGCTCGGTGGGAGCGACTGAAGGATTCTGTCAATGACCGCCTCGTCCGGGAGGTTAATGTCCAGCTGGGACAGGCGGTTGTGCAACCCAGACATTTTGAGTATGTGCTCACTGACAGAACTATTTTCCTCCATCTTACAACTATAGAACTTGTCGGAGACTTCATATCTCTCGACCCGGGCATGAGCTTGGAAAACCATTTTCAGCTCCTCGAACATCTCATATGCTCCGTGTTGCTCAAAATGCTTTTGGAGCCCCGGTTCTAAGCTGTAAAGCATGCCGCACTGAACGAGGGAGTAATCATCAGCACGTGACTGCCAAGCGTTCATAATGTCTTGGTTTTCTAGGATGGGTGCTTCACCTAGCAGTCCTTCTAGGACATATGCTTTCTTGGCAGCTATGAGGATGATCCTCAGGTTCCGGACCCAGTCCGTATAGTTGCTGCCATCATCTTTCAGCTTGGTTTTCTCTAGGAACGCATTGAAGTTCATGTTGACATGAGCGTTGGCCATTTGATCTACAAGACATATTTTGCAAAGATTTTAGACTAAGTTCATGATAATTAAGTTCATCTAATCAAATTATCTAATGAACTCCCACTCAGATTAGACATCCCTCTAGTCATATAAGTGTTACACGATCTGAGTCGACTAGGCTGTGTCCAATCATCACGTGAGACGGACTAGTCATCATCGGTGAACATCTCCATGTTGATCGTATCTTCCATATGACTCATGTTCGACCTTTCGGTCTCTGTGTTCCGAGGCCATGTCTGTACATGCTAGGCTCGTCAAGTTAACCTAAGTGTTTTGCATGTGTAAAACTGTCTTACACCTGTTGTATGTGAACATAGGAATCTATCACACCTGATCATCACGTGGTGCTTCGAAACGACGAACTTTAGCAGCGACGCATAGTTAGGGAGAACACTTTCTTGAAATTATTATAAGGGATCATCTTATTTACTACCGTTGTTCTAAGTAAACAAGATGCATAAACATAATAAACATCACATGCAATTATATAGTAGTGACATGATATGGCCAATATCATATAGCTCCTTTGATCTCCATCTTCAGGGCTCCATGATCATCTTCGTCACCGGCATGAAACCATGATCTCCATCATCATGATCTCCATCATCGTGTCTCCATGAAGTTGCTCGCCAACTATTACTTCTACTACTATGGATAACGGTTTAGCAATAAAGTAAAGTAATTACATGGCGTTAAATCATTGACACGTAGGTCATACAATAATTAAGACAACTCCTATGGCTCCTGCCGGTTGTCATACTCATCGACATGCAAGTCGTGATTCCTATTACAAGAACATGATCTCATACATCACAATATATCATTCATCATTCATCACAACTTTTGGCCATATCACATCACAAGGCAATTGCTGCAAAAACAAGTTAGACGTCCTCTAATTGTTGTTGCATCTTTTACGTGGCTGCAATAGGGTTCTAGCAAGAACGTTTTCTTACCTACGAAAAAGCCACAACGTGATTTGTCAACTTCTATTTACCCTTCATAGGGACCCTTTTCATCAAATCCGCTCCAACTAAAGTGGGAGAGACACACACCCGCTAGCCACCTTATGCAACTAGTGCATGTCAGTCGGTGGAACCTGTCTCACGTAAGCGTGCGTGTAAGGTCGGTCCAGGCCGCTTCATCCCACAATACTGCTGAGGCAAAATAAGACTAGTAGCGGCAAGAAAGTTGACAACATCTATGCCCACAACAGATTTATGTTCTACTCGTGCAATACAGAACTACGCATAGACCTAGCTCTGATACCACTGTTGGGGAATGTTGCATAAAATAAAATAAAAATTCCTACGTTCACCAAGATCAATCTATGAGTTCATCTAGCAACGAGAGAGGGGAGTGCATCTACATACCCTTGTAGATCGCGCGGAAGCGTTCAAGAGAACGGGGTTGAGGGAGTCGCACTCGTCGTGATCCAAATCACCGGAGATCCTAGCGCCGAACGGACGACACCTCCGCGTTCAACACACGTACGGTCAGCGTGACGTCTCCTCCTTCTTGATCCAGCAAGGGGGAAGGAGAGGTTGATGAAGATCCAGCAGCACGACGGTGTTGTGGTGGATGCAGCAGAGTTCCGGCAGGGCTTCGCCAAGCGACTACGGGAGGAGGAGGTGTAGCAAGGGGGGAGGGAGGCGTCAAGACTTTAGGGTGCGGCTGACCTCCCTCCCTCCCCTTTATATAGGCCCCCTGGGGGGGGCGCCGGACCTGCAGATGGGATCTCCCAAGGGGGGCGGCGGCCAGGGGGGTGGAGTGCCCCCCAAGGCAAGTGGAGGCGCCCCCCACCCTAGGGTTTCCAACCCTAGGTGCAGGGGGGCCCAAGGGAGGGGCGCACCAGCCCACCAGGGGCTGGTCCCCTCCCCACTTCAGCCCATGGGGCCCTCCGGGATAGGTGGCCCCACCCGGTGGACCCCTGGGACCCTTCCGGTGGTCCCGGTACAACACCGGTTACCCCCGAAACTCTCCCGATGGCCGAAACTGCACTTCATATATATAATTCTTTACCTTCGGACCATTCCGGGACTCCTCGTGACATCTGCGATCTCATCCGGGACTCCGAACAACTTTGGTTTTGCTACATACTAATATCTTTACAACCCTAGCGTCACCGAACCTTAAGTGTGTAGACCCTACGAGTTCGGGAGACAAGCAGACATGACCGAGACTGCTCTCCGGTCAATAACCAACAGCGGGATATGGATACCCATGTTGGCTCCCACATGCTCCTCGATGATCTCATCGGATGAACCACGATGTCGAGGATTCAAGCAACCCCGTATACAATTCCCGTTGTCAATCGGTACGTTACTTGCCCGAGATTCGATCGTCGGTATCCCAATACCTCGTTCAATCTCGTTACCGGCAAGTCACTTTACTTGTACCGTAATGCATGATCCCGTGACCAGACACTTGGTCACTTTGAGCTCATTATGATGATGCATTACCTAGTGGGCCCAGAGATACCTCTCCGTCATACGAAGTGACAAATCCCAGTCTCGATCCGTGTCAACCCAACAGACACTTTCGGAGATACCTGTAGTGCACCTTTATAGTCACCCAGTTACGTTGTGACGTTTGGTACACCCAAAGCACTCCTACGGTATCCGGGAGTTACACGATCTCATGGTCTAAGGAAAAGATACTTGACATTGGAAAAGCTTTAGCAAAATGAACTACACGATCTTGTGCTATGCTTAGGATTGGGTCTTGTCCATCACATCATTCTTCTAATGATGTGATCCCGTTATCAATGACATCCAATGTCCATAGTCAGGAAACCATGACTATCTATTGATCAACAAGCTAGTCAACTAGAGGCTCACTAGGGACATATTGTGGTCTATGTATTCACACGTGTATTACGATTTCCGGATAATACAATTATAGCATGAATAAAAGACAATTATCACGAACAAGGAAATATAATAATAATCCTTTTATTATTGCCTCTAGGGCATATTTCCAACAGGGGATGCCCCGGTAGGCATCCCACCTTTCTTCTTCAACCATTATTGGTTAGTATCGGTTGAGCCTAAGTTTTTGCCTCTTCACATGAGTTGTGCTATCCTTGCAATGTCATTTTATTTTGTTTTGCTTGCTGTTTGAATACAATACCAAGATCTGAAATTCTTTAATGGGAGAGAGTCTTCGCATAGTTACATAATTATTTAGCTACTCATTGATCTTCACTTATATATTGTTGGAGTATTTTGTCATTTACTCGTGTGCTTCACTTATATCCTATGAGTAAATTGTTGAATGAGTTGATTGTCATAAATCTGAAATTATATATGTCTCATTTGCTTATCCCATGGGGAGTAATGACTTCACATCTAAAAAGTAGAGGTTGTAAATTTATTGAAGGTTATCAAGCATTGTATTGGTCATTTGAACAATTCATGAAAGAATATTGAAGGAAGAGAGATTTCACATATAAATATACTATCTTAGACATCTTTTATAATTGTGAGCACTCATTAAGTATGACATGGTAAAGAGTTGATGTTGGACAAGGAAGACAACATAATGGGTTATGTTTTCTCACATCTCAGTTAAAGTATATTGTCATGGATCATCCAAACATGTTGAGCTTGCATTTCCCCCTCATGGTAGCCAAAATTCCTTGCACCAAGTAGAGATACTACTTGTGCTTCCAAATATCCTTAAACCCAGTTTTGCCATGAGAGTCCACCATACCTACCTATGGATTGAGTAAGATCCTTCAAGTAAGTTGTCATCAGTGCAAGCAATAAAAATTTCTCTCTAAATATGTATGATTTATTAGTGTGAAGAAAATAAGCTTTATACGATCTTGTTATGGAAGCAATAAAAGCGACGGCCTGCATAATAAAGGTCCATATACAAGTGGCAATATAAAGTGACGTTCTTTTGCATTAAGATTTTGTGCATCCAACCCTAAAAGTGCATGACAACCTCTGCTTCCCTCTGTGAAGGGCCTATCTTTTACTTTGTGTCTTTTACTTTATGCAAGAGTCAAGGTGATCTTCACCTTTCCCTTTTTCATTTTATCCTTTGGCAAGCACCTCGTGTTGGAAAGATCCGGATATATATATCCAATTGGATGTAAGTTAGCATGAACTATTACTGTTGGCATCACCCAAAGGTGAATACATTGGGAGGCAACACTATAAGCCCCTATCTTTCTCAGGGTCCGATTAAAACTCCATAACCATTAGTATTGCGTGAGTGTTAACAATTGTGGAAGACTATATGATAGTTGAATATGTGAAGTTTGCTAAATTAAAGCTCTGACATAGACCCTTCCTGAAAATAAGATGAATTGCAATTGTTTGATGACTAAGAATGAAGTTTGCTAGTTTTCAAGAAAGTTTATGGTCTATGCTTTAACATGTGAATTGCTTGTTGCTTGTTCGTGAGAAGTTTTATGAGATGAACTACTATTATGACATATAATCATGCTAGAAAAGGTGATTGAAATTATCATTGATCAAACTTGTGCACCTTCTAGCATTCACACTTCATAAATTCTTCCTTTTATCATTGACCTACTCGAGGACGATCAGGAATTAAGCTTGGGGTTGTTGATACGTCTCCAACGTATCTATAATTTATGAAGCATTCATGCTATTTTATTATCTGTTTTGAATGATTACGGGCTTTATTATACACTTTTATATTACTTTTGGGACTAACCTATTAACCGGAGGCCCAGCCCATATTGTTGTTTTATTGCCTGTTTCAGTATTTCAAAGAAAAGGAATATCAAACGGAGTCCAAACGGAATGAAACATTCGGGAGCGTGATTTTTGGAAAGAATATGATCCGGGAGACTTGGAGTTCAAGCCAAGGAAGGTTCGAGGAAGCCAGGAGATAGGAGGGCGCACCCCCTGTCTCCTGGGTCCCTTGAGGCTCCCCCGACCGACTTCTTTCGCCTATATAAGTCCACGTACCCTAAAAACATCGAATAAGAAGATAGATCGGGAGTTCCGCCGCCGCAAGCCTCTGTAGCCACCAAAAACCTCTCGGGAGCCCGTTCCAGCACCCTGTTGGAGGGGGGGGGGTCCCTCACCGGTGGCCATCTTACTCATCCCGGTGCTATCCATGACGAGGATGGAGTAGTTCACCCTCGGGGCTGAGATATGTACCAGTAGCTATGTGTTTGATCTCTCTCTCTCTCGTGTTCTCTCTATGGCACGATCTTGATGTATCGCAAGCTTTGCTATTATGGTTGGATATTATGATGTTTCTCCCCCTCTACTCTCTTGTAATGGATTGAGGTTTCCCTTTGAAGTTATCTTGTCGGATTGAGTCTTTAAGGATTTGAGAACACTTGATGTATGTCTTGCCGTGCTTATCTATGGTGACAATGGGATATCACGTGCCACTTGATGTATGTTTTGGTGATCAACTTGTGGGTTCCACCCATGAACCTATGCATAGGGGTTGGCACATGTTTTCGTCTTGACTCTCCGGTAGAAACTTTGGGGCACTCTTTGAAGTACTTTGTGTTGGTTGGATAGATGAATCTGAGATTGTGTGATGCATATCGTATAATCATGCCCACGTATACTTGAGGTGACAATGGAGTATCTAGGTGACATTAGGGTTTTGGTTGATTTGTGTCTTAAGGTGTTATTCTAGTACGAACTCTTGAATAGATCGATCCGAAAGAATAACTTTGAGGTGGTTTCGTACCCTACCATAATCTCTTCGTTTGTTCTCCGCTATTAGTGGCTTTGGAGTGACTCTTTGTTGCATGTTGAGGGACTGTTATATGATCTATCTATGTTATTATTGTTGAGAGAACTTGCACTAGTGAAAGTATGAACCCTATGCCTTGTTTCCTAGCATTGCAATACCGTTTACGCTCACTTTTATCATTAGTTACCTTGCTGTTTTTATATTTTCAGATTACAAAAACCTATATCTACCATCCATATTGCACTTGTATCACCATATCTTCACCGAACTAGTGCACCTATACAATTTACCATTGTATTGGGTGTGTTGGGGACACAAGAGACTCTTTGTTATTTGGTTGCAGGGTTGTTTGAGAGAGACCATCTTCATCCTACGCCTCCTACGGATTGATAAACCTAAGGTCATCCACTTGAGGGAAATTTGCTACTATCTTACAAGCCTGTGCACTTGCAGGCCCAACAACGTCTACAAGAAGAAGGTTGTGTAGTAGACATCAAGGCCCTTTGCAGAGGGAAGTAGGGATTTGCAGAGGTGCCAGAGCTTGAGTTTTGAAACAAAGATAGATAATATTTTGAGTGGCATACTTTCATTGTCAACATAACAACCAAGAGATCTCGATATCTTCCATGCTACATACATTATAGGCGGTTCCCAAACAGAATGGTAAAGTTTATACTCCCCCACCACCAACAAACATCAATCCATGTCCAAAACAACAGGTGTTGTCCAACTAACAACAATCCTGGGGGAGTTTTGTTTGCATTTATTTTCATTTGATTTGAGCATGGGACTGGGCATCCCGGTTACCAGCCATTTTCTCGTGAGTGATGAGCGGAGTCCACTCATCGTGAGAATAACCCACCTAGCATGGAAGATATAGACAACCCTAGTTGATACATGAGCTATTCGAGCATACAAAACAGAATTTCATTTGAAGGTTTAGAGTTTGGCACATACAAATTTACTTGGAACGGCAGGTAGATACTGCATATAGGAAGGTATGGTGGACTCATATGGAATAACTTTGGGGTTTATGGAAGTGGATGCACAAGCAGTATTCCCGCTTAGTACAAGTGAAGGCTAGAAAGAGGTTGGGAAGGGACCAACTAGAGAGCGACAACAGTCATGAACATGCATTAAGATTAATCAACAATGAGTGCAAGCATGAGTAGGATATAAATCACCATGAACATAAATATCGTGGAGGCTATGTTGATTTTGTTTCAACTACATGCGTGAACATGTGCCAAGTCAAACCACTTGAATCATTCAAAGGAGGATACCACCCTATCATACCACATCAAACCATTTTAATAGCATGTTGGCACGCAATGTAAACCATTATAAACTCCTAGCTAATTAAGCATGGCATGAGCAACTATAATCCCTAAGTGTCATTGCAAACATGTTTCATCCATAATAGGCTGAATCGGGAACGGTGGACTAATCATATTTACAAAAACAAGATAGGTCGAGTTCATACGAGCTTCTCTCATCTCAATCAGTCCATCATATATCGTCATTATTGCCTTTCACTCGCATGACCGAATGGTGTGGATAATAATAATAGTGCACATGCATTGGACTAAGCTGGAATATGCAAGCATTTAATAAAAAGGATAAGACAAGGTAATATGGGCTCTTGGTTAGATCAACAATAATGTATATGAGAGCCACTCAACATTTTCATCGTGGTCTTCTCCTCTCGACCCCCAAAGAAACAAAAAGAAATAAAACTATTTACACGGGAAAGCTCCCAACAAGCAAAAGAAGAACGAGAAATCTTTTTGGGTTTTCTTTTAATATTACTACTACAAGCATGGAAGGTAAACTAGCTAAAGGCTATAACAAATTTTTTTGTTTTTCTTAAGGTTTTTCAAACACACAAGAAGAAAGCAAGAAAAGAAAATAAACTAGCATGGATAGTACACTAAAAAAGTATGAGCACCGACAACTAGAATGAGTGTGTGAACATGAATGTAATGTCGGTGAGAAATACGTACTCCCCCAAGCTTAGGCTTTTAGCCTAAGTTGGTCTATGGCCACTGCTGGCCTGGCGGATATCCAAAGTCGTAGCTAGGGTTGTACTCAGATGTAGCAACTACTGCCTGAACAACTGCAGCTTGGAGGCGAGCTGCCTCCGTCCTCCTCTCATATTCGTTTGCCTCCTCCCTTGTTATAACATATCTCCTTTTTGCCTGAAGCAGGGAGGGCAACATGGACATTACAATGTCTGTCAAAGATTAGTCGGTACTAGAGGAACTGTTCATTCCTCTCAACAAATTGATGGCAAACCATAGCACTATAATCTAGATAAGCAGGAGGCAACTCCATATCATTTCCATGTATGGGTACACCAAGATAATTAGCTACACAAGTTGCATAAATCCCACCAAACAAATCTCCACTTGTACCATTAAGATGCAACCTTCGTGCAACAATGGCCTCCAAGTTATATTGTTTATCACCTAATACCGCACTCTTGAGGACACTAAGATCTAGAACACACATGTGACAAGCCTCATCTTTACCGTTAATGCATCTACCTATAAAGAGAGCAAAATAATGTATGGAAGGGAAATGAATGCTCCCTATGGTAGCTTGTGTGATTTCTCTAGATTCCCCCACAGTGATACTAGCAAGAAAGTCTTTATTTTCATATTTGCAAGATTCACTAACATTGCCCCATTGCGGGAGTTTACCAGCAGTATTAAAATCTTCTAGGTCTATGGTATATGATTTATCATAAAGATCAAACAAAACAGTGTGAGAATTGCGTGATGATGTAAATTTAAACCTCCTCACAAAGGAATCAGTGAGGTCGTGGTACTGTAGGCACTTATCTGACATGAAGTCCTCAAGATCAGCATTATGCACATACGCGTCAAATTCATCCTTGAAACCGGCTTGGACCATAAACTCCTCTAACGGCCATTCACAAGGCCGCATTTGAGCTTCTCTTGGTGGTTCATCATCCGGCTCACGTATCGCGAGCCTTGGTCCTTGCTTCCTTGAGGAACCACCCTGGTACATTTTCCTATGCATTTTTTCTTCTCTATTTTTTTGAAATTTTTAGTGACTCAAAATAAAAGTGAACCAAACTCAACAAGATTGATAGCAACTACTCCCACAAGTGCCTAGAGGCTATATCATGCATTAAAACTACTTTGGGCCATATAAATTTGACATGCAAGCTCAAGAACAGGGTCACCTTAGCAGCAAAATTTTGCAATAAATATAGCACTAGAACAAAAACTAATTGGACCATTAGAGGAGTTACATACCGAAGAACAATCCCCCAAAATAGTTTTGTGAATGGAGCTTTGAGCAAGGAGATCAAAAATGGCAGCAAGATGAGCTAGAACACGGGTTTGGGCTATGGGAGGATATTTTCTGGAGGAAGACGAAGTGAGTGAGTGCTAGAATAAGTGGAGGGGGTCCACGAGGGGCCCACAAGGCAGGGGGTGCACCCTATGCCCTCGTGGCCAAATGGTGGGGCCCCCTGGTGTGTTCTCAGTGCCAGAAATTCTTAAATATTCTACAAAATATCATACTTTATTTTCAGGACATTTGGAGAACTTTTATTTGGGTATTTTTTTTATTGCATAGATATTCAAAAAAACAGACATAAAATACTATTTTTGCTTTAGTTAATCTAAATAACAGAAAGTAAAAGGAGGGTACAGAGAGTTGTGCTTTCTAACTTCATCCATCTCATGCTCATCAAAAGGAATCCATTAACAAGGTTGATCAAGTCTTGTTAACAAACTTCTTCCGAATAACATAAAATCGGAGAATTTTCGAACAACACTAGGTTACCTTAACGGGGATATGCATGTCCCCAACAATAAGAATATCATATTTCTTTTTGACAGTAGGAAGAGGGAATTCAAAACCTCCAATAGTAATCGTTGAAATTTTCCCAATAGAATTGATACTATGGACTTGAGGTTGTTTCCTCGGAAAGTGTACTGTATGCTCACTACCATTAACATGAAAAGAGAGATTGCCTTTGTTGCAATCAATAATAGCCCCTGCAGTATTCAAAAAGGGTCTACCAAGGATAATCGACATACTATCGTCCTCGGGAATATCAAGAATAACAAAGTCTGTTAAAATAGTAACATTTGCAACCACTACAGGCACATCCTCACAAATACCAACATGTATAGCATATGATTTATTGGCCATTTGCAAAGAGATTTCAGTAGGTGTCAACTTATTCAACTCAAGTCTACGATATAAAGAGAGAGGCATAACACTAACACCGGCTCCAAGATCACATAAGGCAGTTTTAAAATAGTTTCTTTTAATGGAGCATGGTATAGTTGGTACTCCTGGATCTCCTGGTTTCTTTGGTATTCCACCTTTAAAAGTATAGTTAGCAAGCATGGTGGGAATTTCAGCTTCCTGTATCTTTATTTTATTTGTAACAATATTTTTCATATACTTAGCATAAGGATTCATTTTAGGCATATCAGTCAAACGCATATGCAAAAAGATAGGTCTAATCATTTCAGCAAAGCGCTCAAAATCCTCATCATCCTTCTTCTTGGATGGCTTAGGAGGAAAAGGCATGGGTTTCTGAACCCATGGTTCTCTTTCATTACCATGCTTCCTAGCAACAAAGTCTCTCTTATCATAACGTTGATTCTTTGATCATGGGTTATCAAGATCAACAGCGGGTTCAATCTCTACATCATTATTACTACTAGGTTGAGCATCAACATGAACATCATCATTAACATTATCACTAGGTTCATGTTCATTACCATATTGTGTTTCAACATCAGAAATAGAAATATCATTGGGATTCTCAGGCGTGTCTATAACAGGTTCACTAGAAGCATGCAAAGTCCTATCGTTTTTCTTTTTCTTCTTAGAAGGACTAGGTGCATCAACATTAGTTCTCTGAGAATCTTGCTCAACTCTCTTAGGATGGACCTCAGGATACAAAGGGTCCTGGGTCATTCTACCACCTCTAGTCATAACTCTAACATCATTATCATCATTCTTACTATTTAATTCATTAAGCAAATCATCTTGTGCTTTAAGTACTTGTTCTACTTGAGTGGTAACCATAGATGCATGTTTACTAATAAGCTTAAGGTCACGTTTAACTCTATACATATAATCACTCAAGTGTTCAATCATATAAGCATTACGTTTCAATTGTCTACCAACATAAGCATTGAAGTTTCCTTGTTTAACAATAAAACTATCAAACTCATCCAAGCATTGGCTAGCAGACTTATAACGAGGGATATCACCTTCATCAAATCTATAGAGAGAATTTACCTTTACTACCTGTGTCGGGTTATCAAGACCATGTATTTCTTCAATAGGTGGTAAATTCTTCACATCTTCAGCTTTAATACCTTTTTCTTTCATACATTTCTTTGCCTCTTGCATATCTTCAGGACTGAGAAATAGAATACCCCTTTTCTTCGGAGTTGGCTTAGGAGTTGGTTCAGGAAGTGTCCAATCATTGTCATTGCTCAATATATTATTCAATAGCAATTCAGCTTGCTCAACAATTTTTTCACTGAAAACACAACCAGCACAACTATCCAGGTGGTCTCTGGAAGCATCGGTTAGTCCATTATAAAAGATATCAAGTATTTCATTTTTCTTGAGAGGATGATCAGGAAAAGCATTAAGTGATCGGAGAAGCCTCCCCAAAACTTGTGGGAGACTCTCTTCTTCAATTTCCGCAAAATTAAATATTTCCCTTAAAGCAGCTTGTTTCTTATGAGCAGGGAAATATTTTGCAGAGAAGTAATAAATCATATCCTGGGGACTACGCACACAACCAGGAGCAACAGAATTAAACCATATTTTAGCATCACCCTTAATGAGAAAGGAAACAATTTAAGGATATAATAATAGTGAATTTTTTTCCTCATAAGTTAATAGGGTGGATATATCATTCAATTTAGTAAGATGTGCCACAATAGTTTCAGATTCATAGCCATAAGAAGGATCAGATTCAACCAAAGTAATTAACTCGGGATCGACAGAGAAATCATAATCCTTATCAGTAACACAGATAGGTGAAGTAGCAAAAGCTGGGTCATATTTCATTCTAGCATTCAGAGACTTTTCTTTCAGCTTAGCTAACAGTTTCTTAAGATCATATCTATCTTTGCAAGCAAAAAGGTCTCTAGCAGTTTCTTCATCCATAACATAACCCTCAGGCACTACAGGCAATTCATATCTAGGGGGAGAATCTTCATCATCACTTTCATCAATATTGTCAGTTTCAATAATTTCATTCTCTCTAACCCTAGCAAGTTGTTCATCAAGAAATTCACCTAATGGCACAGTATTATCAAGCGTAGAAGTAGTTTCATCATAAGCATCATGCATAGCAGAAGTGGCATCATCAATAACATGCGACATATCAGAATCAATAGTAGGTGCATGTGTCGCAAGTTTACTCAAAACAGAAGGTGAATCAAGTGCAGAGCTAGATGGTAGTTCCTTACCTCCCCTCGTAGTTGAGGGAAAAATCTTGGTTCTTTCATCTTTCAAGTTCCTCATAGTGATCAGCAGATATAAATCCCAAGTGACTCAAAGAATAGAGCTATGCTCCCCGTCAACGGCGCCAAAAAATAGTATTGACAACCCACAAATATAGGGGATTACAACAGTTTTCGATGGTAGAGTATTCAACCCAAATTTATTGATTCGACACAAGGGGAGCCAAAGAATATTCTCAAGTATTAGCAGCTGAGCTGTCAATTCAACCACACCTGAAATACTTAATATCTGCAACAAAGTATATAGTACCAAAGTAGTATGGAAGTAACGGTAATGGTGGAAAAAATAATAGTAGCAATTTTGTAGTAATCGTAACAGTGGCAACGGAGAAGTAACTAAGCAAAGAACAATATGTGAAAAGCTCGTAGGCAATGGATCAGTGATGGATAATTATGTCGGATGTGATTCCTCATGCAACAGTTATAACATAGGGTGACACAGAACTAGCTCCAGTTCATCAACGTAATGTAGGCATGTATTCCGAATATAGTCATATGTGCTTATGGAAAAGAACTTGCATGACATCTTTTATCCTACCCTCCCATGGCAGCGGGGTCCTATTGGAAACTAAGGGATGTTAAGGCCTCTTTTTAATAGAGTACCAGACCAAATCATTAACACTTAGTGAATACATGAACTCCTCAAACTATGGTCATCACCGGGAGTGGTCCCGATTATTGTCACTTCGGGGTTGCCGGATCATAACACATAGTAGGTGACTATTAACTTGCAAGATAGGATCAAGAACTCACATATATTCACGAAAAAATAATAGGTTCAGATCTGAAATCATGGCACTCGGGCCCTAGTGACAACCATTAAGCATAGCAAAGTCATAGCAACATCAATCTTAGAACATAATGGATACTAGGGATCGAACCCTAACAAAACTAACTCGATTACATGGTAAATGTCATCCAACCCATCACCGTCCAGCGAGCCTACGATGGGATTACTCATGCACGGCGGTGAGCATCATGAAATTGGTGATGGAGGATGGTTGATGATGGTGATGGCGATGGATTCCCCTCTCTGGAGCCCTGAACGGACTCCAGATCAGCCCTCCCGAGGAATATTAGGGCTTGGCGGTGGCTCCGTATCATAAAACGCGATGAATCCTTCTCTCTGATTTTTTTTCCTCCCCAAAAGTGAATATATGGAGTTGGGGTTGAGGTCGGTGGAGTCCCAAGGGGACCACGAGGCAGGGGGCACGCCCTAGGGCCCCCTGATGCTGATTCTTTCGCCAATATTTTTTATTAATTCCAAAACGTGTCTTCGAGGATTTTCAAGTCATTCTAAGAACTTTTATTTCTGCACAAAAATAACACCAGGCAGTATCACCCATCTTCTGGTATATAAGTCATTTTGACCTACAAAAATTTAGAGAAGGACTTTCAAGACGAAACGTCGCCATCTGGAGGTGGAACTTGGGCAGGAGCACTTTTGCCCTCCGGCGGAGCGATTCCGCCGGGGGAACTTCCCTCCTGGAGAGGGAAATCATTGTCATCGTCATCACCAACAACTCTCCCATCTTGGGGAGGGAAATCTCCATCAATATCTTCAACAACACCATCTCCTCTCAAACTCTAGTTCATCTCTTGTGTTCAATCTTTGTACTGAAACCTTGATTGGTGCTTGTGGGTGACTAGTAGTGTTGATTACATCTTGTAGTTGATGACTATATGGTTTATTTGGTGGAAGATTATATGTTCAGATCCATTATGCTATTTAATACCCCTCTGATCTTAAGCATGATTATCATTTGTGAGTAGTTACTTTTGTTCTTGAGGTCACGGGAGAAATCTTGTTGCAAGTAATCATGTGAACTTGATATGTGTTTGATATTTTGATGATAGGTATGTTGTGCTTCCCTTAGTGGTGTCATGTGAACGTCGACTACATGACACTTCACCTTATTAGGGCCTAAGGGAATGCACTGTGGAGTAGTTATTAGATGATGGGTTGCGAGAGTGACAGCAGCTTAAACCCTAGTTTATGCGCTACTTTGTAAGGGACTGATTTGGATCCAAAAGTTTAATGCTATAGTTAGACTTTATCTTAATACTTTTCTCGTAGTTGTGGATGCTTGCGAGGGGGTTAATCACAAGTAGGAGGTTTGTTCAAGTAAGAACAACACCTAAGCACCGGTCCACCCACATATCAAATTATCAAAGTAGCGAACACGAATCAAACCAACATGATGAAAGTGACTAGATGAATTTCTCGTGTACCCTCAAGAACACTTTGCTTATCATAAGAGACTATTTTGGCCTGTCCTTTGCCTCAAAAGGATTGTGCTACCTTGCTGACTTTTGTTACCGTTACTGTTACTTGCTTGTTACAAGTTACCTTACTATCAAACTACTCGTTACTTATAATTTCAGTGCTTGCAGAGAATACCTTGCTGAAAACCACTTTTCATTTCCCTCTGCTCCTTGTTGGGTTCGACACTCTTACTTGTCATTTCCTTATAATTTGAGTGCTTGCAGAGAAGGCCTCCATATGGGATCACGGAAGAATAGAGGCTTGTGGAGGCGGAAAAAGTGTTTCGGCTGGCTCCCTAATGTATTGGAAATATTTGGGAATTTATAGAAGTGAAATTAGGTTAAGAGGTGCCACGAGGGGCCCAGAAGACTGGGGCGCGCCCTACCCCCCAGGGCGCGCCCTGCGGGCTTGTCACTCCCTCATGGCTCTGCGGGTCTTCTTCCGAAGCTTCTAGGGTCCCTTTTGGTCCAGAAAAAATCGTCAAAAAGTTTCATAGCGTATGGACTCTGTTTGGTACTGATTTTCTGAAAAGCTAAAAGCAAGCAAAAAAACAGCAACTGGCACTGGGCACTAGGTTAATAGGTTAGTCCCAAAATAGTGATATATAATTGCATATAACTGCATAATAAACATCTCAGATTGATACTATAATAGCATGGAACAATAAAAAAATTATAGATATGTTGGAGACGTATCACTCGCCACCACCATCACTCGTCACTCCTCTAGTGGATGTACACCACATGACAACTCGTGCTCGCGCTGGTGTACTATGTCCCACTCGTGCTCTGCGCCCGATGAGTACACATGCACCATGTCAACCTCGTCACCTTCGCAAGTCCCCTCTTTAGCTCGTGCTGCTCCTCGCAACCCTCGCTGGCTCGCCGTGATACAAGAGGAGTTCGACGCGTTGCAGCGTAACTGCATGTGGCAACTTGTGTCGCGGCCCCCTTACACCAACGTCATCATAGGCAAATGGGTGTTCTGCCACAAGACCCGCCCCGATGGTTCTCTTGAGCGCTACAAAGCATGATTGGTGGTCTGTGGCTTTCGACAACACGTTGGAGTCGACTTCACCGACACCTTCGCCTAGGTTGTTAAACCGGGAATGATCCACACTGTCCTACAACTTGCGGTGTCTGTGCATGGCCTATGCATCAGTTGGACATCCCCAACGCTTTTCTTCATGGCAACGTCGCTAAGCAGGTGTTTTGCCAACAGCCCACCGGATTTGTCGATGCCACTCATCCGGATCATGTATGCTTGCTTTCTTGATCCCTCTACGGGCTCAAGCAGCCCCCCCATGTGTGGTACCAGCGCATCGCTGCCTTCCTCAAGCGGCTTGGTTTTCACTCCACCCGCTCTGGCGTGTCGTTGTTCGTCTATCATCAGGGCGCGGCTACTGCATATAGCCTTCTCTATGTCGACGACATCATCCTGGTGGCATCCACTACTAAACTTCTTCATCAGCTCACTGCTCGTCTCCGAGATGAGTTTTCCCTCAAGGATCTGGGGCCTCTGCACTACTTCCTTGGCATCGAGGTTGTACGGTGCACTGACGGGTTCTTTCTTCATTAGCAGCAGTATGCTCATGAGCTTCTCGAGCGCGTGGGCATGCTTAACTGCAAGCCTGCCACCATGCGTGTCGACTTGAAGATCAAGCTCTCTACACTTGACGTCTCGCCTGCCCTGGATGCATCATTAATTCTATCACTCCATCGTCAGTGCGCTACAGTACTTGACGCTTAGTTACCCGGATCTCCAGTATACCGTGCAGCAAGTATGCCTTCACATGCATGCTCCACGTGACTCCCATTGGACCCTGGTGAAGCAGATCCTCCGCTATATTTGTGGCACCATGGCTCTTGGGCTCACACTGATGGCGTGCTCCTCCATCGACCGCGTGGCTTCACCGACTGGTCTGGCTGTCTGGATACTCGATGCTCTATATTGGGCTACTGCATCTATCTTGGGCCCTCGCTGATCTTGTGGTCGTCTATACGACAACCCATGGTTTCCCCTCGAGTGATGAGGTGGAATATCGGGGGTGTTGAGCGTGTATGTACATATAGGTTAGGGTCATGTATTGTCACGGCTTCTTTCTCCTACATACAATGTTGAAAGCACAAGTGCTCCCTGGGTGATTTTGGTAATTAATGTCAACATATCTCTTGCTGGACTAATGTTTTTATCTAGTGCATTTCAGATGAGTTCAACATTGGAGTGGCAGGACAAGAGGATGTGGAACCCCTTCAGGATGATAAGGACAAACATTGGCAAAAGCTCAAGACTCTTCATTTCTATTTTAGTAATCCAAGATCACATTGAGTCCATAGGAAAAGCCAATACTATTAAAAGGGGATGAAGTGTTGCTTAATGGTCTACTTGCTCAAAGTGCTTAGTGATATGCTCCAAAGGCCTCAACCACTTTCTCAATTCCAAATATATCCAAAACCTAAGTCAAACTCGGCCCCACCGAGTTGATCTATCCGGCGCCACCGAGTTCATTGACATAGCCACTGCCAGAAACCCTAATCAGTTTGGTCTCACCGATAGGATCTTGGTCTCACCAAGATGGCCTTGCAAACTCTCAGTTTCCTGTTGCAATTATTCCGGTCTCACCAAGATGTGCAATCGGTCCCATCGAGTTTGCTTGACCAAGTCTCTATTTGCTTATTGCTGAAATTGGATCACCGAGTTCATGCAACTAGTCACACCGAGATGAGGTTTTGCCTTAACCCTAGCACATCGGTCCCACCGAGTTGACCTTGTCAGTCCCACCGAAAATCCTAACGTCCACGTTTTGAACCAGATCGGTCCGACCGAGATTCACTATTCGGTCTCACCGAGTTTGGTAAATTGTGTGTAATGGCTAGATTTTGTGTGAAGGCTATATATACCCCTCCACCCCCTTCTCCATTTGAGAGAGAGCTATCAGAACGTGCCTACACTTCAACTACTCATTTTCTGAGAGAGAACCACCTACTCATGTGTTGAGACCAAGATACTCCAATCCTACCACAAGAATCTTGATCTCTAGCCTTCCCAAGTTCCTTTCCACCCAAATCATCTATCCACCATAGTCAAATCTGTGAGAGAGAGTTGAGTGTTGGGGATACTATCATTTGAAGCACAAGAGCAAGGAGTTCATCATCAACACACCATTTATTACCTTTTGGAGAGTGGTGTCTCCTAGATTGGTTAGGTGTCACTAGGGAGCCTCCGTCAAGATTGTGGAGTTGAACCAAGGAGTTTGTAAGGGCAAGGAGATCGCCTACTTCGTGAAGATCTACCCAAGTGAGGCAAGTCCTTCGTGGGCGATGGACATGGTGGGATATACAAGGTTGCTTCTTCATGGACCCTTCATGGGTGGAGCCCTCCGTGGACTCGCAAAACCGTTACCCGTCGTGGGTTGAAGTCTCCACCAACGCGGATGTATGATAGCACCACCTATCAGAACCACGCCAAAAATCTCTGTGTCTCCAATTGCATTTGCACACTCCAATCCCATCCCTTTACTTTCTTACAAATTGCATGCTTTACTTTCCACTTCTCATATACTCTTGCCATGCTTGCTTGAATGTATTGTTAATGTTTAAAATTGTGCTAATTTCTAACCTCAACTTGAAGAACTTAAAAACTGCTACCTTTACTTGTTGAGGGTCTAATCACCCCCCCTCTAGACACCTCTTCTCGATCCCTTTCAATTGGTATCAAAGCTTTGGCCTCCGTTGCTTTGGTTTAAACACCATTGGAGGAAGATGGATGAGCCTACGATTGGGAGTATTAGACGTAGAGTGCCTATGCTTCATGGAGAGTTCTATAATGCTTGGAAACATGAGATGCTTGAGATTTTCAGTGAATATCAATTTAACAAGTACATTGCTAGCCCTTGTGCGCCCCTTGTTGATCCTTTGCATCCTACCCCCGATGATTCCCTTGACATGATTCACAATATTAGAACTATCAATCTTATCATTAGAGGATTGCCTAGAAATTTGATTACATGCTTGCCTACTCTTGAATGTGCTTACACCATATGGAGATATCTTGAGGAACACTTTCCAAACTATTCCTTGAAAAATTTAGATGAGATTCTTCAAAAGTTCATTGCTTTAAATAAGATGAATCCTAATGATCCTAAGTTTGGTGATTGTTATGTGAGCTTCGTGACCTTATGCGTGCCAAAGGATATGTCAAAATCATTAGTAACATCATCTCTGAAGTCATTAGAATTCATAAAGATGCACATTGTCATGATCATAAATCTAATGAATCACTCTCTCTAGGTAATAATCAATCACAAGACGATGTTGAACATGGATACTATGATGAGGATGATGATAGTGACTTTGATCTCGATGAGTCTATGAGACACTTTGGTCTTATGGCTAACCTTCACGGCTACATGGCTGGAGGAAAGGAATGGGTTCTTGATAGTGGATGTACTGATCACATGACCGGAGACAAGGATATGTTTCGTGAGCTTGTTGAGAACGACGGTCTCCGAAAGTATGTCACTTTTGGTGATAACTCAAAGGGTAAGGTGGTTGGCCTTGGTAAGTTCGCCATCTCACATGACAGCTCCATACAAAATGTTATGCTCCTTGAATCTCTTGGTTATTATTTACTTTCCATATCTAGACTAGACAATTTCGGTTTCAATGTCCTATTACTGAAGTAGATTGCCAAGTGTTTTGAAGAGATAATCATAATATGGTCTTTACCGATATACGTAGAGGTGATCTATACATTGTTGATTTCACTAATAAGGATCAACCTAGAACTTTCTTAATTGCTAAATCTTCTAAAGGTTGGTTGTGGCATAGACGGTTAGGTCATGTGGGCATGCGAAATCTTGATACCCTTATTAAAAGTGATCATATCCTTGGAGTTAAAGATGTTATATTTGACAAGGATAGACTTTGCAGTGCTTGTCAAGCAGGAAAACAAGTTGGAGGAAGTCTGAGCGTGGAATTGAGGCCAACCCGGAAAAAAAATCAAAGCCATCACAATATTGGCTTAGCCGGCTAATATCAATGTTGTCTAGAAATTGATAGGTCGGGTCACAACTTTAAGCAGTTTTATAAGCCGGCTTGGGGACAAGGCAATCCCTCTCTACCAGTTGCTCAAGAAGTCGGACAGTTTTACTTGGGGAGATGCTGCAGATCAAGCTTTTGAGTCCCTTAAGAAGCAGTTGTCTAATCCGTCTGTCCTTGCTGCTCCTCAGGAGAAGGAGTTAATGCTCTTGTACATTGCTGCAAATAATAAGGCTGTCAGCATGGCAGTCGTTGTTGAATGCAAGGAGTATCCGGTCCAACGGCCGGTCTATTATGACAATGAGGTCTTAACGGAGTCAAAACAGTGATATCCACACTGGCAGAAACTGGTTTTCGTCGTCTTTATGGCTAGTCATAAGTTGAAGCACTACTTTCAAGAGCACCCCGTCACTATGGTCAGTTCAGCACCCTTGGAAGACATCATCCAGAACAAGGAGGCCATAGGCTGGGTTGCCAAGTGGGCCATTGAACTTGGTCCGCAGCACTTGAAGAATGTGCCCGAAACAGCTATCATGTCTCAAGCTTTGGTGGATTTCATCAACGATTAGACTGAGTTGCAAGCCCTAGAAGAGAAGCCGGATAATACACACTGGACGATACACTTCGATGGTTCCAGGCAATTGGAAGTCACTCTGTGCATTTTGAAATCGAACCAAACCAATTTTACGGTTTTTATGTTTATGGTTTTGGTATGGTATGAACTTTTCATACCGTTTTGAACTTCGGTTTTTATGGTATATACGGAAAAACCGAATGGTTAACCGAATAAACCAAAGTAAAAATCAATTTATATTTCTTGAGGCAAACAACCATACAAGTTATCATTTTCTTGTACATGAGTCAAATTCACTACCAAGCAGGTACAATTTTCTCGTACATAGTCATTTTTCTCTTTAAAAAAAAGCTAAGCACGTCCATAACAATCAAGGGATGAATCCATCCATGCATATATATACTTATATACTATTTGTGTAAAATACTACGTGTTTTGAGTCATAAATTTTTAAATTGTTATTATGTCATTTTCAAATTTGCGACAACTTTGGTTATTATGGTATATACCGAAACCATACCGAAATAATCCGGTATATATCGAAGCTGAATTGTATTTTAATTTCATACTGTATTTATCGAAGTATTAATACCATACAAACCAAAAAACATATAGACCGAACCATGTAAATCGAATAAACCTAACACACAGAGTAATTGGAAGGCTCGAGGGCTGGAGTGGTTCTAACTTCTCCGCGAGGTGACAAGTATTGTTATGTTTTGAGGCTCATGTTTTCCTATACTAACAATGCAGCTGAGTATGAGGCCTTGCTTCATGGGCTCCGTATGGCTAAGGAGATGAATCTCAGTCGGGTCAGATGTTTGGGTGACTCATATTTTGTGGCTCAATAGGTTTTAGGGACTTGGGATTCTAAAGACCCCCTTACAGTAGCTTATAGGCGTGTTGTTACTTTTATTGCTGGCTACTTCACTGGTTACCAGGTTAACCACATTGTTCGATGACAGAATGAAGCAGTAGATGCAGTATCTCGTTTGGGCTCTCAATGCAAGCCGGTTCCACCCAATGTCTTCCTTGATGTTTTGCACAACCCGTCTGTCAAGTTACCAATGGAGGAAGACCTTGCTGTTCCTGACCCAGAATCACAACTGGTGACTGCAATTCATGCCACCCTAGAATGGAAAGTTCCTTACCTGGCATCTTACCCATGGAGAGCTCCCAGAAGAGGAAACCATTGCCCGGCAGATTGACAGGAGATCCAAGTCCACGACTATAGTCAATGGCCAGTTACACATGGGGAGTATTACATGCATTATTCAATATTGTGTTTCTCCTGAAGAAGGTCATGAGATTCTCAATGAGATTCATTCTGGCGATTGTGGTCATCATGTCAGCTCTAGGTGTCTTGTTGCAAAGGCTTTTCGACATGGATTTTACTGGCTTACAACTCACGCAGATGCAGAAGATATTGTTTGCAGATGTGATGGATGTCAGAAATTTGCGCGTCAAGCTCATATGTGTTGGGGAACGTAGTAATTTCAAAAAAATTCCTACGCACACGCAAGATCATGGTGATGGCATAGCAACAAGAGGGGAGAGTGTTGTCCATGTACCCTCGTAGACCGTAAGCGGAAGCGTTATGACAACGCGGTTGATGTAGTCGTACGTCTTCACGATCCGACCGATCCAAGTACCGAACGTACGGCACCTCTGAGTTCAGCACACGTTCAACTCGATGACGATCCCCGGACTCCGATCCAGCAAAGTGTCGGGGATGAATTCTGTCAGCACGACGGCGTGGTGACGATGATGATGCTCCACTGGCGCAGGGCTTCGCCTAAACTCCGCGACGATATGACCGAGGTGGAATATGGTGGAGGGGGCACCGCACACGGCTAAGGAACGATCCGTAGATCAACTTGTGTGTCCTAGGGTGCCCCCTGCCCCATATATAAAGGAGCAAGGGAGGGGGTGGCCGGCCTAGGAGGAGGCGCACCAAGGAGGAGTCCTACTCCCACCGGGAGTAGGATCCCCCCCCCCTTCCAAGTAGTAGGAGTAGCAGTCAAGGAAAGGGGGAAGAGAAGAGAAGGAAGGAGGGGGCGCAGCCCCTCCCCCTAGTCCAATTCGGACTAGGCCTTGGGGGGCGCCCAACCTCTCCTCTCTCTTTCCCCTAAAGCCCAATAAGTCCCATATACTCCCCGGCGAATTCCCGTAACTCTCCGGTACTCCGAAAAATACCCGAATCACTCGGAACCTTTCCGAACTCCGAATATAGTCGTCCAATATATCGATCTTTATGTCTCGACCATTTCGAGACTCCTCGTCATGTCCCCGATCTCATCCGGGACTCCGAACTCCTTCGGTACATCAAAACTCATAAACTCATAATATAACTGTCATCGAAACCTTAAGCGTGCGGACCCTACGGGTTCGAGAACTATGTAGACATGACCTAGAACTATTCTCGGTCAATAACCAATAGCAGGACCTGGATGCCCATATTGGCTCCCACATATTCTACGAAGATTTTTATCGGTCAAACCGCATAACAACATACGTTGTTCCCTTTGTCATCGGTATGTTACTTGCCTGAGATTCGATCGTCGGTATCTCAATACCTAGTTCAATCTCGTTACCGGCAAGTCTCTTTACTCGTTTCGTAATGCATCATTCCGTAACAAACTCATTGGCCACATTGCTTGCAAGGCTTATAGTGATGTGCATTATCGAGAGGGCCCAGAGATACCTCTCCGACAATCGGAGTGACAAAACCTAATCTCGAAATACGCCAACCCAACATGTACCTTTGGAGACACCTGTAGTACTCCTTTATAATCACCCAGTTACGTTGTGACGTTTGGTAGCACCCAAAGTGTTCCTTCGGTAAACGGGAGTTGCATAATCTCATAGTTAAAGGAACATGTATAAGTCATGAAGAAAGCAATAGCAACATACTAAATGATCAAGTGCTAGGCTAACGGAATGGGTCATGTCAATCACATCATTCTCCTAATGATGTGATCCCATTAATCAAATGACAACACATGTCTATGGTTAGGAAACATAACCATCTTTGATCAACAAGCTAGTCAAGTAGAGGCATACTAGTGACACTATGTTTGTCTATGTATTCACACATGTATTATGTTTCCGGTTAATACAATTCTAGCATGAATAATAAACATTTAGCATGAAATAAGGAAATAAATAATAACTTTATTATTGCCTCTAGGGCATATTTCCTTCAGTCTCCCACTTGCACTAGAGTCAATAATCTAGTTCACATCGCCATGTGATTTAACACCAATATTCATATCTGTATATGATTAACACCCATAGTTCACATAGTCATGTGACCAACACCCAAAGGGTTTACTGGAGTCAATAATCTAGTTCACATCTCTATGTGATTAACACCCAAAGAGTACTAAGGTGTGATCATGTTTTGCTCATGAGAGAAGCTTAGTCAACGGGTCTGTCATATTCAGAGCCGTATGTATTTTGCAAATATTCTATGTCTATAATGCTCTGCACGGAGCTACTCTAGCTAATTGCTCCCACTTTCAATATGTATCCAGATTGAGACTTAGAGTCATCTGGATCGGTGTAAAAGATTGCACCAATGTAACTCTTTACGACGGGCTCTTTTATCACCTCCATAATCGAGAAATATTCCCTTAGTTCTCACTAAGGATAATTCTTGACCGCTGTCCAGTGATCTACTATTAGATCAAAATTATATTCCTTTGCCAAACTCAGAGCAAAGTATACAATATGTCTGGTTCACAGCATATCATACTTTATAGAACCTATGACTGAGGCATAGGGAATGACTTTTCATTCTCTTTCTATTTTCTGCCATGGTCGGGTCTTGAGTCTTACTCAATTTCACACCTTGCAACACAGACAAGAACTCCTTCTTTGACTGTTCCATTTTGAACTACTTCAAAAAAAATTATCAAGGTATGTAATTGAAAAAACTTATCAAGCGTCTTGATCTATCTATATAGATCTTGATGCTCAATGTGTAAGCAGCTTCACCGAGGTCTTTCTTTGAAAAACTCCTTTCAAACAATCCTTTATGCTTTCCAGAAAATTCTACATCATTTCCAATTAATAATATGTCATTCACATATACTTATCAGAAAGGCTGTAGTGTTCCCACTCACTTTCTTGTAAATACAGGCCTTTCCAAAAGTCTGTATAAAACCATATGATTTGATCAACTCATCAAAGTGTATATTCCAACTCCGAGATGCTTGCACCAGTCCATTGATGGATCGCTGGAGCTTGCACATTTTGTTAGCACCTTTAGGATTAACAAAACTTTCTGGTTGCATCATATACAACTCTTCTTTGAAAAAATCCATTAAGGAATGTAGTTTTGACATCCATTTACCAAATTTCATAAAATGTGGCAATTGCTAACATGATTTGGACAGACTTTTAAGCATCGATACGAGTGAGAAAATCTCATTGTATTCAACACCTTGAACTTTGTCAAAAACCTTTTTCGACAAGTCTAGCTTTGTAGATAGTAACACTACTATCAATGTCCGTCTTCCTCTTGAAGATCCATTTATTTTCTATGGCTTGCCGATCATCGGGCAACTCCACCAAAGTCCACACTTTGTTCTCGTACATGGATCTCATCTCAGATTTCATGGCCTCAAGCCATTTCGCGGAATCTGGGCTCATCATCGCTTCCTCATAGTTCGTAGGTTTATCTGTTGGGAAACGTAGTAATTTCAAAGAAATTCCTACGCACACACAAGATCATGGTGATGGCATAGCAACGAGAGGGTAGAGTGTTCGTCCACGTACCCTCGTGGACCGTAAGCGGAAGCGTTATGACAACGCGGTTGATGTAGTCGTACGTCTTTCACGATCCAACCGATCCAAGCATCGAACATACGGCACCTCCGAGTTCAGCACACGTTCAGCTCGATGACGATCCCCGGGCTCCGATCCAGCAAAGCTTCGGGGATGAGTTCCGTCAGCACGACGGTGTGGTGACGATGATGATGTTCTACCGGCGCAGGGCTTCGCCTAAACTCCGCGACGATATGGCCGAGGTGGAATATGGTGGAGGGGGGCACCGCACACGACTAAGGAACGATCTATAGATCAACTTGTGTTTTGCTGGGGTGCCCCCTGCCCCCGTATATAAAGGAGGGAGGGGGGAGGCCGGCCGGCCCTTGTGGGCGCGTTAAGGAGGAGGAGTCCTCCTCCTAGTAGTAGTAGGATTCCCCCTTTCCTACTCCTACTAGGAGGGGAAAGGAAGGGGGAGAGAGGGGAAGGAAAGAGGGGGGCGCCGCCCCCCCTCCTAGTCCAATTCGGACCAGAGGGAGAGGGGGCGCGCGACCCACCCTGGCCGCCCCTCTCTCTTTCCACCAAGGCCCATGTGGCCCATTATCTCTCCCGGGGGGGGGGGTCCGGTAACCCTCCGGCACTCCGGTTTTCTCTGAAAACGTCCGGAACACTTCCGGTGTTCGAATATAGTCGTCCAATATATCAATCTTTATGTCTCAACCATTTTGAGACTCCTCGTCATGTCCGTGATCACATCCGGGACTCCGAACAAACTTCGGTACATCAATACTTATAAACTCATAATAAAACTGTCATCGTAACATTAAGCATGCGGACCCTACGGGTTCGAGAACTATGTAGACATGACCTAGAACCATTCTCGGTCAATAACCAATAGCGGGACCTGGATGCCCATATTGGTTCCTACATATTCTATGAAGATCTTTATCGGTCAAACCGCATAACAACATACGTTGTTCCCTTTGTCATCGGTATGTTACGTGCCCGAGATTTGATCGTCGGTATCCAATACCTAGTTCAATCTCGTTACCGGCAAGTCTCTTTACTCGTCCTGTAACACATCATCTTATAACTAACTCATTAGTTACAATGCTTGCAAGGCTTAGGTGATGAGTATTACCGAGAGGGCCCAGAGATACCTCGCCGACAATCAGAGTGACAAAACCTAATCTCGAATTATACCAACCCAACATGTACCTTCGGAAACACCTGTAGAGCACCTTTATAATCACCCAGTTACGTTGTGACGTTTGGTAGCACACAAAGTGTTCTTCCGGTAAATGGGAGTTGCACAATCTCATAGTTGTAGGAACTTTGTATAAGTCATGAAGAAAGCAATAGCAATATACTAAACGATCAAGTGCTAGGCTAACGGAATGGGTCATGTCAATCACATCATTATCCTAATGATGTGATCCCATTAATCAAATGACAACACATGTCTATGGTTAGGAAACATAACCATCTTTGGTTAATGAGCTAGTCAAGTAGAGGCATACTAGTGACTTTATGTTTGTCTATGTATTCACACATGTATCATGTTTCCGGTTAATACAATTCTAGCATGAATAATAAACATTTATCATGATATGAGGAAATAAATAATAACTTTATTATTGCCTCTAGGGCATATTTCCTTCAGTCTCCCACTTGCACTAGAGTCAATAATCTAGATTACATAGTAATGATTCTAACACCCATGGAGTCTTGGTGCTGATCATGTTTTGCTCGTGAGAGAGGCTTAGTCAATGGGTCTGCAACATTCAGATCCGTATGTATCTTGCAAATCTCTATGTCTCCCACTTGGACTTGGTCCCGAATTGAATTGAAGCGTCTCTTGATGTGCTTGGTCCTCTTGTGAAATCTGGATTCCTTTGCCAAGGCAATTGCACCAGTATTGTCACAGAAGATCTTCATTGGTTCCGATGCACTAGGTATGACACCTAGATCGGAAATGAACTCCTTCATCCAGACTCCTTCATTTGCTGCTTCCGAAGCAGCTATGTACTCCGCTTCACATGTAGATCCTGCTACGACGCTTTGTTTAGAACTGCACCAACTTACAGCTCCACCGTTTAATAAAAACACGTATCCGGTTTGCGATTTAGAATCGTCCGGATCAGTGTCAAAGCTTGCATCGACGTAACCGTTTACGACTAGCTCTTTGTCACCTCCATATACGAGAAACATATCCTTAGTCCTTTTCAGGTATTTCAGGATGTTCTTGACCGCTCTCCAGTGATCCACTCCTGGATTACTTTGGTACCTTCCTGCCAAGCTTATTACTAAGCATACGTCAGGTCTGGTACACAACATTGCATACATGATAGAGCCTATGGCTGAAGCATAGGGAACATTTTTCATTTTCTCTCTATCTTCTGCTGTGGCCGGGCATTGAGTTTGACTCAACTTTACAACTTGTAGCACACGCAAGAATCCTTTCTTTGCCTGATCCATTTTGAACTTTTTCAAAATTTTGTCAAGGTATGTGCTTTGTGAAAGTCCTATTAAGCGTCTTGATCTATCTCTATAGATCTTGATGCCCAATATGTAAGCAGCTTCACCGAGGTCTTTCATTGAAAAACTTTTATTCAAGTATCCTTTTATGCTATCCAGAAATTCTATATCATTTCCAATTAATAATATGTCATCTACATATAAAATTAGAAATGCTACAGAGCTCCCACTCACTTTCTTGTAAATACAGGCTTCTCCAAAAGTCTGTATAAAACCATATGCTTTGATCACACTATCAAAGCGTTTATTCCAACTCCGAGATGCTTGCACCAGTCCATAAATGGAACGCTGGAGCTTGCACACTTTGTCAGCACCTTTTGGATCGACAAAACCTTCCGGCTGCATCATATACAACTCTTCTTCTAGAAATCCATTCAAGAATGCAGTCTTGACATCCATTTGCCAAATTTCATAATCATGAAATGCAGCAATAGCTAACATGATTCGGACGGACTTAAGCATCGCTACGGGTGAGAAAGTCTCATCGTAGTAAACCCCTTGAACTTGTCGAAAACCTTTTGCAACAAGTCGAGCTTTATAGACAGTTATATTACCATCAGCGTCAGTCTTCTTCTTAAAGATCCATTTATTCTCAATGGCTTGCCGATCATCGGGCAAGTCAACCAAAGTCCATACTTTGTTTTCATACATGAATCCCATCTCAGATTTCATGGCTTCTAGCCATTTTGCGGAATCCGGGCTCATCATCGCTTCCTCATAGTTCGTAGGTTCATCATGGTCAAGTAACATGACTTCCAGAATAGGATTACCGTACCACTCTGGTGCGGATCTTACTCTGGTAGACCTACGAGGTTCAGTAGAAACTTGATCTGAAGTTTCATGATCATTATCATTAGCTTCCTCACTAATTGGTGTAGTTGTCACAGGAACCGGTTCTCGTGATGAACTACTTTCCAATAAGGGAGTAGATACAGTTATCTCATCAAGTTCTACTTTCCTCCCACTCACTTCTTTCGAGAGAAACTCCTTCTCTAGAAAGGATCCATTCTTAGCAACGAATGTCTTGCCTTTGGATCTGTGATAGAAGGTGTACCCAATAGTCTCTTTTGGGTATCCTATGAAGACATATTTCTCCGATTTAGGTTCGAGCTTATCTGGTTGACGTTTCTTCACATAAGCATCGCAGCCCCAAACTTTAAGAAACGACAACTTTGGTTTCTTGCCAAACCACAGTTCATAAGGCATCGTCTCAACGGATTTTGATGGTGCCCTATTTAACGTGAATGCGGCCGTCTCTAAAGCATAACCCCAAAATGATAGCGGTAAATCAGTAAGAGACATCATAGATCGCACCATATCAAGTAAAGTACGATTACGACGTTCGGACACACCATTTCGTTGTGGTGTTCCAGGTGGCGTGAGTTGCGAAACTATTCCACATTGTTTCAAGTGTAGGCCAAACTCATAACTCAAATACTCTCCTCCACGATCAGATCGTAGAAACTTTATTTTCTTGTTACGATGATTTTCCACTTCACTCTGAAATTCTTTGAACTTTTCAAATGTTTCAGACTTGTGTTTCATCAAGTAGATATACCCATATCTGCTCAAATCATCTGTGAAGGTGAGAAAATAACGATACCCGCCGCGAGCCTCAACATTCATTGGGCCACAAACATCAGTATTATGATTTCCAACAAATCAGTTGCTCGCTCCATAGTTCCGGAGAATGGCGTTTTAGTCATCTTGCCCATAAGGCACGGTTCGCAAGTACCAATTGATTCATAATCAAGTGATTCCAAAAGTCCATCAGTATGGAGTTTCTTCATGCGCTTTACACCGATATGACCCAAACGGCAGTGCCACAAATAAGTTGCACTATCATTATTAACTCTTCATCTTTTGGTTTCAACACTATGAATATGTGTATCACTACTATCGAGATTTAATAAAAATAGACCACTCTTCAAGGGTGCATGACCATAAAAGATATTACTCATATAAATAGAACAACCATTATTCTCTGATTTAAATGAATAACCGTCTCGCATCAAACAAGATCCAGATATAATGTTCATGCTCAACGCTGGCACCAAATAACAATTATTCAGGTCTAAAACTAATCCCGAAGGTAGATGTAGAGGTAGCGTGCCGACCGCGATCACATCGACTCTGGAACCGTTTCCCACGCGCATCGTCACCTCGTCCTTGGCCAGTGCTCGCTTATTCCGTAGTCCCTGTTTTGAGTTGCAAATATTAGCAACAGAACCAGTATCAAATACCCAGGTGCTACTACGAGCTCTAGTTAGGTACACATCAATAACATGTATATCACATATACCTTTGTTCACTTTGCCATCCTTCTTATCCGCCAAATACTTGGGGCAGTTCCGCTTCCAGTGACCAGTCTGCTTGCAGTAGAAGCACTCAGTTTCAGGCTTAGGTCCAGACTTGGGTTTCTTCTCTTGAGCAGCAACTTGCTTGCTGTTCTTCTTGAAGTTCCCCTTCTTCTTCCCTTTGCCCTTTTTCTTGAAACTAGTGGTCTTGTTGACCATCAACACTTGATGCTCCTTCTTGATTTCTACCTCCGCAGCTTTTAGCATTGCGAAGAGCTCGGGAATAGTCTTGTTCATCCCTTGCATATTATAGTTCATCACAAAGCTCTTGTAGCTTGGTGGTAGTGATTGGAGAATTCTGTCAATGATGCTATCATCCGGAAGATTAACTCCCAGTTGAATCAAGTGATTATTATACCCAGACATTTTGAGTATATGTTCACTGACAGAACTATTCTCCTCCATCTTGCAGCTGTAGAACTTATTGGAGACTTCATATCTCTCAATCCGGGCATTTGCTTGAAATATTAACTTCAACTCCTGGAACATCTCATATGCTCCATGACGTTCAAAACGTCGTTGAAGATCCGGTTCTAAGCTGTAAAGCATGGCACACTGAACTATAGAGTAGTCATCAGCTTTGCTCTGCCAGGCGTTCTTAACGTCGTCAGTTGCATCAGCAGCAGGCCTGGCACCCAGCGGTGCTTCCAGGACGTAACTTTTCTGTGCAGCAATGAGGATAATCCTCAGGTTATGGACCCAGTCCGTGTAATTGCTACCATCATCTTTCAACTTTGCTTTCTCAAGGAACGCATTAAAATTCAACGGAACAACATCATGAGCCATCTATCTACAAACAAACATAGACAAGCAAAATACTATCAGGTACTAAGTTCATGATAAATTTAAGTTCAATTAATCATATTACTTAAGAACTCCCACTTAGACAGACATCTCTCTAGTCATCTAAGTGATCACGTGATCCAAATCAACTAAACCATAACCGATCATCACGTGAGATGGAGTAGTTTTCAATGGTGAACATCACTATGTTGATCATATCTACTATATGATTCACGCTCGACCTTTCGGTCTCCGTGTTCCGAGGCCATATCTGCATATGCTAGGCTCGTCAAGTTTAACCTGAGTATTCCGCGTGTGCAACTGTTTTGCACCCGTTGTATTTGAACGTAGAGCCTATCACACCCGATCATCACGTGGTGTCTCAGCACGAAGAACTTTCGCAACGGTGCATACTCAGGGAGAACACTTCTTGATAATTTTTAGTGAGAGATCATCTTAAAATGCTACCGTCAATCAAAGCAAGATAAGATGCATAAAGGATAAACATCACATGCAATCAATATAAGTGATATGATATGGCCATCATCATCTTGTGCTTGTGATCTCCATCTCCGAAGCATCGTCGTGATCACCATCGCCACCGCCGTGACACCTTGATCTCCATCGTAGCATCGTTGTTGTTATGCCATCTATTGCTTCTACGACTATCGCTACCGCTTAGTGATAAAGTAAAGCAATTACAGGGCGTTTGCATTTCATACAATAAAGCGACAACCATATGGCTCCTGCCAGTTGCCGATAACTTCGGTTACAAAACATGATCATCTCATACAATAAAATATAGCATCACGTCTTGACCATATCACATCACAACATGCCCTGCAAAAACAAGTTAGACGTCCTCTACTTTGTTGTTGTAAATTTTACGTGGCTGCTACGGGCCGAGCAAGAACCGTTCTTACCTACGCATCAAAACCACAACGATAGTTCGTCAAGTTAGTGCTGTTTTAACCTTCGCAAGGACCGGGCGTAGCCACACTCGGTTCAACTAAAGTTGGAGAAATAGACACCCGCTAGTCACCTGTGTGCGAAGCACAGCGGTAAAACCAGTCTCGCGTAAGCGTACGCATAATGTCGGTCCGGGCCGCTTCATCCAACAATATCGCTGAACCAAAGTATGACATGCTGGTAAGCAGTATGACTTGTATCGCCCACAACTCACTTGTGTTCTACTCGTGCAAATAATATCAACGCATAAAACCTGGGCTCGGATGCCATTGTTGGGAAACGTAGTAATTTCAACAGATTTTCCTACGCACACGCAAGATCATGGTGATGCATAGCAACGAGAGGGGAGAGTGTTGTCCACGTACCCTCGTAGACCATAAGCGAAAGCATTATGACAACGCGGTTGATGTAGTCGTACGTCTTCACGATCCGACCGATCCAAGCACTGAACGTACGGCACCTCCGAGTTCAGCACACGTTCAGCTCGATGACGATCCCCGAACTCCGATCCAGCAGGGTCTCGGGGATGAGTTCCGTCAGCACGACGGCATGGTGACGATGATGATGTTCTACTGACACAGGGCTTCGCCTAAACACCGCAACGATATGGCCGAGGTGGAATATGGTGGAGGGGGGCATCGCACACGGCTAAGGAACGATCACGAAGATCAATTTGTGTGTCTAGAGGTGCCCCCCTGCCCCTGTATATAAAGAAGGGAGGGGGAAGGTGCGGCCGGCCCCCTAGGGGTGCGCCTGGAGGAGTCCTACTCCCGGTCCCCCCTCTTGCCTTGGTGGAGAAGGAAAGGGGGGAGGGGAAAGAGGAAAGGGGGGCGCCGCCCCCCCCCTTCCTTGTCCTATTCGGACTAGGGGGGGAGGGGGCGCGCGGCCTGCAATCAATATAAGTGATATGATATGGCCATCATCATCTTGTGCTTGTGATCTCCATCTTCGAAGCACCGTCGTGATCACCATCGTCACCGGCGCGACACCTTGATCTCCATCGTAGCATCGTTGTCGTTACGCCATCTATTGCTTCTACGACTATCGCTACCGCTTAGTGATAAAGTAAAGCAATTACAGGGCGTTTGCATTTCATACAATAAAGCGACAACCATATGGCTCCTGCCAGTTGCCGATAACTTCGGTTACAAAACATGATCATCTCATACAATAAAATATAGCATCACATCTTGACCATATCACATCACAACATGCCCTGCAAAAACAAGTTAGACGTCCTCTACTTTGTTGTTGCAAATTTTACGTGGCTGCTACGGGCTTAGCAAGAACCGTTCTTACCTACGCATCAAAACCACAACGATAGTTCGTCAAGTTAGTGATGGTTTAACCTTCGCAAGGACCGGGCGTAGCCACACTCGATTCAGCTAAAGTGAGAGAGACAGACACCCGCCAGCCACCTTTAAGCACGAGTGCTCGCAACGGTGAAACCAGTCTCGCGTAAGCGTACACGTAATGTCGGTCCGGGCCGCTTCATCTCACAATACCGCCGAACCAAAGTATGACATGTTGGTAAGCAGTATGACTTGTATCGCCCACAACTCACTTGTGTTCTACTCGTGCATATAACATCAACGCATAAAACCTAGGCTCGGATGCCACTGTTGGGAAACGTAGTAATTTCAAAAAAATTCCTACGCACACGCAAGATCATGGTGATGGCATAGCAACGAGAGGGGAGAGTGTTCATCCACGTACCCTCGTAGACCGTAAGCTGAAGCGTTATGACAACGTGGTTGATGTAGTCGTACGTCTTTCACGATCCGACCGATCCAAGCACCGAACGTACGGCACCTCCGAGTTCAGCACACGTTCAGCTCGATGACGATCCCCGGGCTCCGATCTAGCAAAGCTTCGGGGATGAGTTCCGTTAGCACGACGGCGTGGTGACGATGATGATGTTCTACCGGCGCAGGGCTTCGCCTAAACTCCGCGACGATATGACCGAGGTGGAATATGGTGGAGGGGGGCACCGCACACGGCTAAGGAACGATCCGTAGATCAACTTGTGTTTTGCTGGGGTGCCCCCCTACCCCCGTATATAAAGGAGGGAGGGGGGAGGCCGGCCGGCCCTTGTGGGCGCGCCAAGGAGGAGGAGTCCTCCTCCTAGTAGGAGTAGGATTCCCCCTTTCCTACTCCTACTAGGAGGGGAAAGGAAGGGGGAGAGAGGGGAAGGAAAGAGGGGGGCGCCCCCCCCTCCTAGTCCAATTCGGACCAGAGGGAGAGGGGGCGCGCGGCCCACCCTGGCCGCCCCTCTCTCTTTCCACCAAGGCCCATGTGGCCCATTATCTCTCCCGGGGGGGTTCCGGTAACCCTCCGGCACTCCGGTTTTCTCCGAAAACGTCCGGAACACTTCCGGTGTCTGAATATAGTCGTCCAATATATCAATCTTTATGTCTCGACCATTTTGAGACTCCTCGTCATGTCCATGATCACATCCGGGACTCCGAAAAAACTTCGGTACATCAAAACTTATAAACTCATAATAAAACTGTCATTGTAACGTTAAGCGTGCGGACCCTACGGGTTCGAGAACTATGTAGACATGACCTAGAACCATTCTCGGTCAATAACCAATAGCGGGACCTGGATGCCCATATTGGTTCCTACATATTCTATGAAGATCTTTATCGGTCAAACCACATAACAACATACGTTGTTCCCTTTGTCATCGGTATGTTACTTGCCCGAGATTTGATCGTCGGTATCCAATACCTAGTTCAATCTCGTTACCGGCAAGTCTCTTTACTCGTTCTGTAACACATCATCTTATAACTAACTCATTAGTTACAATGCTTGCAAGGCTTAGGTGATGAGTATTACCGAGAGGGCCCAGAGATACCTCTCCGACAATCGGAGTGACAAAACCTAATCTCGAATTATACCAACCCAACATGTACCTTCGGAAACACCTGTAGAGCACCTTTATAATCACCCAGTTACGTTGTGACGTTTGGTAGCACACAAAGTGTTCTTCCGGTAAATGGGAGTTGCACAATCTCATAGTTGCAGGAACTTTGTATAAGTCATGAAGAAAGCAATAGCAATATACTAAACGATCAAGTGCTAGGCTAACGGAATGGGTCATGTCAATCACATCATTATCCTAATGATGTGATCCCATTAATCAAATGACAACACATGTCTATGGTTAGGAAACATAACCATCTTTGATTAATGAGCTAGTCAAGTAGAGGCATACTAGTGACTTTATGTTTGTCTATGTATTCACACATGTATCATGTTTCCGGTTAATACAATTCTAGCATGAATAATAAACATTTATCATGATATGAGGAAATAAATAATAATTTTATTATTGCCTCTAGGGCATATTTCCTTCATTATCATGGTCTAGTAACATGACTTTCAGAACAGGATTACCGTACCACTCTGGTGCGGACCATACTCTGGAAGACCTACGAGGTTCTGTAGTAACTTGATTTGAAGTTTCATGATCATCATCATTAGCTTCCTCACTAATTGGTGTAGGAATCACTGGAACTGATTTCTGTGATGAACTACTTTCCAATTCGGGAGCAGGTACAGTTATCTCATCAAGTTCTACTTTCCTCCCACTCACTTCTTTCGAGAGAAACTCCTTCTCTAGAAAGGATCCATTCTTAGCAACGAATGTTTTGCCTTAGGATCTGTGATAGAAGGAGTACCCAACAGTTTCCTTTGGGTACTCTATGAAGACGCACTTCTCCGATTTGGGTTTGAGCTTATCAGGTTGAAAACCTTTTTCATATAAGCATCGCAACTCCAAACTTTAAGAAACGACAGCTTAGGTTTACTGCTAAACCATAGTTGACACGGTGTTGTCTCAACGGATTTAGATGATGCCCTTTTAACGTGAATGCAGCTGCCTCTAATGCATAACCCCAAAACAATAGTGGTAAATCAGTAAGAGACATCACAGATCGCACCATATCCAATAAAGTGCGGTTACGACGTTCGGACACACCATAACGTTGTGGTGTTCCAGGTGGCGTGAGCTGTGAAACTATTCCACATTGTTTTAATTGAAGACCAAACTCGTAACTCAAATATTCGTCTCCGCGATCAGATCGCAGAAACTTTATTTTCTTGTTATGATGATTTTTCCACTTCACTCTGAAATTCTTTGAACCTTTCAACTATTTCAGACTTATGTTTCATCAAGTAGATATACCCATATCTGCTCAAATCATCTATGAAGGTCAGAAAATAATGATACTTGCCACGAGCATCAACACTCATTGGATCGCATACATCGGTATGTATTATTTCCAATAAGTCAGTAGCTCATTCCATTGTTCCAGAGAACGGAGTTTTAGTCATCTTGCCCAATAGGCACGGTTCGCAAGCATCAAATGATTCATAACCAAGTGATTCCGAAAATCCATCTTTATGGAGTTTCTTCATGCGCTTTACACCGATATGATCCAAACGGCAGTGCCACAAATAAGTTGCACTATCATTATTAACTTTGCATCTTTTGGCTTCAACATTATGAATATGTGTATCACTACGATCGAGATCCAACAAACTATTTTCATTGGGTGTATGACCATTGAAGGTTTTATTCATGTAAACAGAACAACAATTTATTCTCCGACTTTAAATGAATAACTGTATTGCAATAAACATGATCAAATCATATTCATGCTCAACGCAAATGCCAAATAACATTTATTTAGGTTTAACACTAATCCCGAAAGTATAGGGAGTGTGCGATGATGATCATATCAATCTTGGAACCACTTCCAACACACATCGTCACTTCACCCTCAACTAGTCTCTGTTTATTCTGTAACTCCTGTTTCGAGTTACTAATCTTAGCAACCGAACAAGTATCAAATACTCAGGGGCTACTATAAACACTAGTAAGGCACACATCAATAACCTGTATATCAAATATACCCTTGTTCACTTTGCCATCCTTCTTATCCACCAAATATTCAAGGAATTTCCGCTTCCAGTGACCATTTCCTTTGCAGTGTTAACACTCAATTTCAGGATTTGGTCCAGCTTTGGTCTTCTTCACGGGAGTGACAACTTGTTTGCCATTCTACTTGAAGTTTCCCTTTCTTTTCCTTTGCCCTTTTCTTGAAACTAGTGGTCTTGTCAATCATCAACACTTGATGCTCTTTCTTTGATTTCTACCTTCGTCGATTTCAACATTACGAAGAGCTCGGGAATCATTTTCGTCATCCCTTGCATACTATAGTTCATCACGAAGTTCTAGTAACTTAGTGATGGTGACTAGAGAATTCTGTCAATCACTATCTTATCTGGAAGATTAACTCCCACTTGATTCAAGCGATTGAAGTACCCAGACAATTGAGCACATGCTCACTAGTTGAGCGATTCTCCTCCATCTTTTAGCTATAGAACTTGTTGGAGACTTCATATCTCTCAACTCGGGTATTTGCTGGAAATATTAACTTCAACTCCTGGAACATCTCATATGGTCCATGACGTTCAAAACGTCTTTGAAGTCCCGATTCTAAACCGTTAAGCATGGTGCACTAAACTATCAAGTAGTCATCATATTGAGCTAGCCAAACGTTCATAACGCCTGCATCTGCTCCTGCAATAGGTTTGTCACCTAGCAGTGCATCAAGGACATAATTCTTCTGCGCAGCAATGAGGATAAACCTCAGATCACGGATCCAATCCGCATCATTGCTACTAACATCTTTCAACACAATTTTCTCTAGGAACATATCAAAATAAACATATGAAAGCAACAACGCGAGCTATTGATCTACAACATAATTTGCAAAATACTACCAGGACTAAGTTCATGATAAATTTAAGTTCAATTAATCATATTACTTAAGAACTCCCACTTAGACAGACATCTCTCTAGTCATCTAAGTGATCACGTGATCCAAATCAACTAAACCATGTCCGATCATCACGTGAGATGGAGTAGTTTTCAATGGTGAACATCACTATGTTGATCATATCTACTATATGATTCACGCTCGACCTTTCGGTCTCCGTGTTTCGAGGCCATATTTGTATATGCTAGGCTCGTCATGTTTAACCTGAGTATTACGCGTGTGCAACTATTTTGCACCCGTTGTATTTGAACGTAGAGCCTATCACACCCGATCATCACGTGGTGTCTCAGCACGAAGAACTTTCGCAATGGTGCATACTCAGGGAGAACACTTCTTGATAATTAGTGAGAGATCATCTTAAAATGCTACCGTCAATCAAAGCACGATAAGATGCATAAAGGATAAACATCACATGCAATCAATATAAGTGATATGATATGGTCATCATCATCTTGTGCTTGTGATCTCCATCTCCGAAGCACCATCGTGATCACCATCGTCACCGGCGCGACACCTTGATCTCCATCGTAGCATCGTTGTCGTTTACGCCATCTATTGCTTCTACGACTATCGCTACCACTTAGTGATAAAGTAAAGCAATTACAGGGCGTTTGCATTTCATACAATAAAGCGACAACCATATGGCTCCTGCCAGTTGCCGATAACTTCAGTTACAAAACATGATCATCTCATACAATAAAATATAGCATCACATCTTGACCATATCACATCACAACATGCCCTGCAAAAACAAGTTAGACGTCCTCTACTTTGTTGTTGCAAATTTTTACGTGGCTGCTACGGGCTTAGCAAGAACCGTTCTTACCTACGCATCAAAACCACAACGATAGTTCGTCAAGTTAGTGATGTTTTAACCTTCGCAAGGACCGGGCATAACCACACTCGGTTCAACTAAAGTTGGAGAAACTGACACCCGCTAGTCACCTGTGTGCAAAGCACGGCGGTAAAACCAGTCTCGCGTGAGCGTACGCGTAATGTCGGTCCGGGCCGCTTCATCCAACAATACCGCTGAACCAAAGTATGACATGCTGGTAAGCAGTATGACTTGTATCGCCCACAACTCACTTGTGTTGTACTCGTGCATATAACATCAACGCATAAAACCTAGGCTCGGATGCCACTGTTGGGGAACGTAGTAATTTCAAAAAAATTCCTACGCACACGCAAGATCATGGTGATGGCATAGCAACGAGAGGGGAGAGTGTTGTCCACGTACCCTCGTAGACCATAAGCTGAAGCGTTATGACAACGCGGTTGATGTAGTCGTACGTCTTCATGATCCGACCGATCCAAGTACCGAATGTACGACACCTCTGAGTTCAGCACACGTTCAGCTCGATGACGATCCCCGGACTTTGATCCAGCAAAGTATCGGGGATGAATTCTGTCAGCACGACGGTGTGGTGACGATGATGATGCTCCACCGGCGCAGGGCTTCGCCTAAACTCCGCGACGATATGACCGAGGTGGAATATGGTGGAGGGGGGCACCGCACACGGCTAAGGAACGATCCGTAGATCAACTTGTGTGTCCTAGGGTGCCCCCCTGCCCCCGTATATAAAGGAGCAAGGGAGGGGGTGGCCGGCCTAGGAGGAGGCGCACCAGGGAGGAGTCCTACTCCCACCGGGAGTAGGATTCCCCCCTTCCAAGTAGTAGGAGTAGGAGTCAAGCAAAGGGGGAAGAGAAGAGAAGGAAGGAGGGGGCGCAGCCCCTCCCCCTAGTCCAATTCGGACTAGGCCTTGGGGGGGCGCCCAACCTCTCCTCTCTCTTTCCCCTAAAGCCCAATAAGGCCCATATACTCCCCGGCGAATTCCCGTAACTCTCCGGTACTCCGAAAAATACCCGAATCACTCGAAACCTTTCCGAACTCCAAATATAGTCGTCCAATATATCGATCTTTACGTCTCGGCCATTTCGAGACCCCTCGTCATGTCCCCGATCTCATCCAGGACTCCGAACTCCTTCGGTACATCAAAACTCATAAACTCATAATATAACTGTCATCGAAACCTTAAGCGTGCGGACCCTACGGGTTCGAGAACTATCTAGACATGACCTAGAACTATTCTCGGTCAATAACCAATAGCGGGACCTGGATGCCCATATTGGCACCCACATATTCTACGAAGATCTTTATCGGTCAAACCGCATAACAACATACGTTGTTCCCTTTGTCATCGGTATGTTACTTGCCCGAGATTCGATCGTCGGTATCTCAATACCTAGTTCAATCTCGTTACCGGCAAGTCTCTTTACTCGTTTCGTAATGCATCATTCCGTAACCAACTCATTGGCCACATTGCTTGCAAGGCTTATAGTGATGTGCATTACCGAGAGGGCCCAGAGATACCTCTCCGACAATCAGAGTGACAAAACCTAATCTCAAAATACGCCAACCCAACATGTACCTTTGGAGACACCTGTAGTACTCCTTTATAATCACCCAGTTACGTTGTGACGTTTGGTAGCACCCAAAGTGTTCCTCCGGTAAACGGGAGTTGCATAATCTCATAGTTAAAGGAACATGTATAAGTCATGAAGAAAGCAATAGCAACATACTAAATGATCAAGTGCTAGGCTAACGGAATGGGTCATGTCAATCACATCATTCTCCTAATGATGTGATCCCATTAATCAAATGACAACACATGTCTATGGTTAGGAAACATAACCATCTTTGACCCACAAGCTAGTCAAGTAGAGGCATACTAGTGACACTATGTTTGTCTATGTATTCACACATGTATTATGTTTCCGGTTAATACAATTCTAGCATGAATAATAAACATTTATCATGAAATAAGGAAATAAATAATAACTTTATTATTGCCTCTAGGGCATATTTCCTTCAATATGCTGGCTCAAGAACTTTGGATGATACCAATCACTTGGCCTTTTGCAGCCTGGGGGCTTGACGTGGTTGGTCCTTCCAAATAATCAAAGGATAAAAAGACTCACCTTTTGGTTGCAGTTGATAACCAAGTGGGTCGAGGCGGAACTAGTAAGTAATTGTGAACCACGGTTAAATTCCTCAAGAAGCTGATTTTCCACTTTTTCTATCCACACAACATCATCACAGACAATGGCACTAACTTCTCCAAAGGAGTTATGAAACTGTATTGTCAGAAAGAGCACATCCGGCTTGATCTTGCTTTAGTGGCGCATCCACAGTCCAATGGTCAAGCAGAACACACTAATCAGGAGTTATTGAGCGAGATTAAGCTAAGACTCGTGGTTCCTCTTGAGCGCACTCCTGGATGCTAGGTTGAGGAGCTCCCCACAGTCCTTTGGAGCATACGGACTACTCCCAATACGTCAACAACCTATACGTCGTTCTTCCTGATTTATGGTGCAGAAGCCATCTTGCCAAGTGATATCCATCATGACTCCCCCAGAGTTGCAACATATGTCAAATCAGATAATGAGAAAGCTCCTCAAGACTCCCTAGATGCTTTGGAGGAAGAACGCGGTCTTGCAGCAGCACGATTAACGATAAATCAGCAAGACCTATGAACGCAGTCCAAGAGGGTGACTTAGTGCTCCGTCTGATCCAAGAACAGACAGGTATGCATAAGCTCTCACCCCCTTGGGAAGGACCAAGTCAATCACACTGCTGACCCTGAACTTATCAAAGTTAAAACACCGCTTAAGTCATGAGAGAGCCGACTTTCAGAGAGCGAGGATAAATCAAAAGAGGCTACAAGGCCTGCTTCACAGAAGCAAATCAGACTTGAGCTTTGAAAGTCGGTCTTTATGTTGTGCCTCGAACATAGCCTTATTATTTTAAATCATTTTCTTCTATCATGTTATTCTATCTGTGATTTTTTTGTAGGTATTTATTTTTATAAGCACCGGGTTATAAATAACACTGGTTTAAAAAGGTGGTCCTTGGGTACAAGTTTTCCTTGAGCTTGAAAGTCCAACTTGTGTCATGTAGCACAATACAACACTTATGGACTTCTCATATATTTTGCTGGGTTATTCTACCAATACAGCTAAAGATTTAAAATCACAACAAATCACATACCAAATTGCCGGGTTGGGGAACAAGAAGTAGTCAGCATAGATTTCTCATCACCCCATTACTGTCTCAAAGGTTAAAGCATATTCAATGCACGAAGGCATTGTCAAGTCTGATTTTTTTCTATCAACTATTGCATGCCACAACGGGGCCACTTTTCATCAAAGTTTTATGAAACACAAGTCGACAAAGGATATCATTGTAAGCCGGCCATGGAGCTCTCTGGGTTGACATTGCCTTCCGCTCCAGTCGTGGCTGGGTCAGCTTGCGCCGGCTCTTCTTGACCCTCACTGGTTGTTGCTTCGGTTTGGAGGTCATCTGCCACCCACTGGATTGATGAAAAAACTTGGAAAATTGAGTCTTGTCTCGTGACTAATGAAGGGTTGACGTCAGGAGCAAAGTTTTGCTTACGATGAGGAGGTACAAGTTCCACTGGCTTGGGCTCGGACGGGTTAATGCGTTTGCCGGCTTTTGAGTAACCGGCTTGGAATTTCGCCAAGTCCAGTTCTTGAGCAATCTTGGTCGCTATCACCCGGGTCTCATTCACACAATGCAGATAACCCTTCTCCATAAAGGGGGTGTTATCCACATTGAATTCTGGGAACCCCTCTTCTAGAAGATACACTTTAGCATGAGCAAGTAAATACATGGCTCCCTGCCGACAGGCTGAATTCTTCAACTCCTAGATCCACTTTGGAATAGTGGAAAGCTCCTTCATCATGCCCATGATATAATGAGGTGGCGCCTTCATGTTCTTCACTGCCATAATGCAGTAGGCACCACCTACATACAATTGTTCTAGGAATTTATAGAGTGCCTTCAATTTTACCAGAGGAAGTTCAACTAAATTGTGATTCCTTTTGCCTATCGATACACGTAAAAGAAACACCAGTAACCCGGCTAATATCTTAAGGCGACATTAGTTGGTGAATTCCAAGAATTCATGCTTACCGAAGATGGCTATGCACATATCTTTAATATGGCCTTTCAAAGTCACCAACTCTTGGGTGACTGGCTCGTGCCTTGAATCAGACTCTTCGGTACGTTTCACTAAGGTGGCTTTCTCCTTCTCAAAATCAGCCTTGGCCTTCTCGAGCTTATCTGTCACATTGAGCAGGGATTTGTGGAAGTTTGAGGATAGGCTTTTTGCCTTTTCTCTCAGCTTCTTTTCCTTTTTCAGCTCTTTTCTTCAAGCTGACTGCTGATGACTCGACATGGTTCAACATTGCGTGCATACAGTGGCGGAGCCAGAAATTTTGTGGAGCCTAGGCAAGTTAAGCCTAAGCATATAATCTAGAAATAAAAAGTCGGGTATTCAAATACAGAACATATACTATACCACCAAGCTTCAGAATAACAAGTCCGCATTAATAATCAAATGAAAACAGAACCATAATAGTCACACAAAATTTTATTTTAAAGTGAGATAATATACTAATGTCCACTTCATAGACCAAATAAAGTTGAGACATGACAACAAAAAATACATAAACAGCCTTACATAGAGTCAAACTTGCCATGTTGCCAATAAATGTAAAGCTATCCATACCATATGTCAATAGATGTGATTGTGCAGTTTCTTCCAGCACAGTCAAAAGCATCTCTCACTTGTTCATTTTTGCCAAAAGGAGGACAGGTAATCAGCCTTGCATAGAGGAAAACTCGCCATGTTTGCAAAGGTCCTAGAAGGCACTACAATAAAAAATGTATTTGTAATTAAATACATTTAGTTGTGAGATGTGAAATCAAAAGCATGCAAGATAGAGATGGTCAGATGAAACATACCGACAAGGCACTAAAGAAAATCACGAGGCAAATGCCCTTTCCGAGAGCTCATTGCATAAATGTTCTAATAATATCCTTATCATCAACTGACTTGAATAACTCCCACTCGGTGTAACATATCATCAAGTCATTGAACTATTAATTATTGATCTTACTACACAGTTTAGTCTTGATAATCTTAATTGCTGAAAAATATCCCTCAACAGATGCCGTTGACACCGACAATATCAACCCAACTCAATAAGTTTGTATACCAATGGAAATACCAAATGCTTCTCAGTTTCAACCATCTCCATGGCCAAACTTTGAACATCATCACAAGTAGAAAAATAAGCATGCCTTTTCACTTGACTTATATAAGTGAGGAGTTGTTGTCTTATTGTTCCATGGTCATCATTAGAAAAATCATCATGATGAATTTCAGCAAGACGCGCAAGCTTATCAACATTAAACTTGGAGAAAGAATTATTGGGGTCAAGACATGAGAAGCAATCAAGCACACCATTAGCTCCTTCACTAAAGCGGTGATCCATCTCCACGCATATTTTATCAATAGCAACATAAAAAATCTCTGCATGGTAATGGTGAAGATTAGTGACAGTCCTCCCTACTTTCCTTGAATGACCATGAACTGGTATTACTTCATCCATGTTTGGCACTGGAATACTATTAGCAGCACAAAATTCTTGAATATCACAAAATAAATCATCCCAACCACTCTCTCTTAAAGTTGCTAGCCGAGCTTTGACATCAGCCACTAATTCCATGGCAAGCACAATATTAAGATCTTTTCTTTGCAAGACTTTTGAGAGCTCATTTGTGATGCCAAACAACTTCAACATAAGCTTTAGATTGAAAGCAAATTTAAAGCTCTCCATTTTTTCTATCAAACCTGTTGCTTGAGATGGCCCACGTCCATGTTCATCAATCGTACTAATCACTTGTAACACGGAGGACCACATTTGATTCAAACGGAGCAAAGTAGTATGATGGGAACCCCATTTAGTATCACCCGACCTAACAAGAGTAGATGATTGGTGCAAGCCCCTTCCTATAGATATGTTGCCACTCTCAAGTTTGTGCAGAATATCTTGGTGTTGTGCCTCTGTCAATTCATCCGTTCTCTTGCAAGATAAACTTGTTGTAGTCACAATTAAGGAGATGTACTCAAAGAAATCATGAATAGATGAGCAACTACTAGCAACAGAAACAACCACGAACTGCAAACGGTGAGCATATCAATGAACATAGAAAGCAAAGGGGTTTTCATCTATGATCTTTCTCTGCAAACCACTAGTAAATATGCACGTGCAACGCACGTCTATTTGGACTTATAAGTGTGCACGTGCAACACGCATCTATTTGGATTAACACATTATACTATACTTAATACAAGACAATTTATTCATAAATTTGAAATTTCCCTATAAAGTACACAATCTCTTATTCCCAACTCATACAAATAATTTGAAATATCGTTTCTCCTTAATCAACATGTCTCCTGTATTAAAAGACCATCCACTTTTCCCAATGTATAAAACTCAAAATTATTTAGAAGATTCATCATGATTCTCCATATGCACATATTTATGCAAGTATAATCACACATGAAAATGTCACTTAGGACAAGCTAAGGAACCGTTTCAGTGCCAACAAACTCCAGTCAAGAATTATTATTACAATTGAGTGTCAACCACACAATAGCGGGAAGAGACCTCTATGGTTTGTTGAAAAGAGGAAGCCATTGTCACATAGAGAAGTGTAGAGATGTCTTGACTGCATAGAATCAGTTGTGAAACAAGACAAAAAAAAATGCTAGTTGGACCATCCGATTCTACTATTACACCACAAGTGTTGTAATGTCTGGAAGCAAGAAAAGTGACTTACTTTATTATGTAAATAGAACATGTAAACCAAATAAAAATTTCATTGATAAATTGCGTAATTATACTTGTTAATCACTGGACAAAAGCATTAATATGACAACTTGGAACAGTTACTTGAGTACTACACATTTCTTTAAGGGCTCAACATTCTAAAATTTTGACAATATAACAAATATCCTCTGAGTTTGTAGTAATAATGATACGTAGGCTACCACTTATAAGAATAACCGTGGCAAAAAAGGGCCAACAAATGCCGGTTTAGAAAGAAAAAACTGCAGATATGCTTCCAATTTTAGCAACTCTAGTGGATAAAACATACCTTACCTCCCATGTCAGGAAAATAGTCAAATGAAAAAATGTACTTCTTATAAGTAGTAGAGATGAAGTCATAAGGATCATGATTCAAGATATTCGGAGAAACATGGTTGGTCTCTCTGTATGATGCAAAGTCGTTGCACTCAGTAGAAGAGTGACCTGCCCTCCAGGCAGAAGACGAAGGCAGCGACGGCATGTGTGCGTGTTCGGAGGAAGCCGCAGCTCCTCTTCGCATGTCTCCCATTGTGGCTCGCGTGGGTGGTGGGCTGGTGACGACAGGTGACTCGCGATCGCGATTCCCTGATAGGAGACGATAGGATGCGCTCGCGATTAGTTTCCTAATAATTAGATGTGTTCGTGATTAGTTATCTAATAGGATGCGTTCGTGATTAGTTTCCTAATAATTAGATGTGTTCGTGAATAATTTCCTAATAGGATGCGCTCGTGATTATTTTCCTAATAATAGGATGCACCCGTGATTAGTTTCCTAATAATAGGATGTGTTCGTGATTAGTTTCCTAATAATTTGATGCGTCTGTGATTAGTTTCTTAATAGGATGTGTCCGTGATTATAGTTTCCTAATTGACCAGGCGTGAACTTCATATTTTCCTCCACGGTGGAGTACGGTCAGTCAATGTAAATTGCTAAGTGCACACAGAGAACAGATAGGTTAAGGCTAGCCGTTAGATTGAGTTTAGTGGGACTAATCATGTGGTGGTAATGTATCCGTGTATGTTTTGTGGGGTGCACTTAAAGAAGATTATGTTTGCTCTTTTATAAGTAGTATAGATTAAGCTTGCCTCTCATATTTGAAGCACCATCATATCCCTGCCCTTGTATCCTTGAAATAGATAACTTATAATGATCAATAATTGCATAAAGAGCATTCTTCAGTGCCTCAGATGTAGTATCTTTGACATGATACAAAGCAATAGATCGTTCCACGACCTTTCCTTTGTCATTCAAAAACCTATATAAAAAACAAGGTTAGTTGACAACATAGAGAATAAATGGCAAAAAAATAATGAAAGAAAGAGAAATTACTAACCTCAACATCACTGCCATTTGCTCTTTCACAAATATATCGCGCGATTCATCAATAAGCATAGAGAATTGTTTATCACCAAGCTCAGCCATGATCCTCTTGGTAACTTCATGTGCGCAACACATTGCAAGCTCCTTTTGAATGTCACCAGATGTCATTATGCAATATCTTCCACCATAGTCAAAAGCATCTCTCACTTGTTCATTTTAGTCTTTTCCAAATCTATCATCTCTCTTAAATTTCCCTTGCTCGGAGAAGTAGAGGACTCGTCATGTCCACAGAAAGCCAATCCTTGTGCGATGAGATATCTTGAACAACTTACAGAACAAGTCAAGCGGATCTTATACATTTCTTCTGATTCCTTGCTTGCTCTACCAAGATTGCTTCCCACATTTTGTCTCTGATTATTATAATCATCATAATGCTTGATGCAACAATTGTGCTTACTACCAGGACCACCAATATGATCTTTGAAGGCTTTGGATGCATGCTTCCAATCAGTGAATCCTTCTTTGGTGAATACATCCTAACCAAAGTGCTCAACCCTTCTTGGTTGCTTAAAGAGAAAGCAATAAAAATAATAAGTTGCCTTCTTCCACTCATTGTATTCAATCCATGAATGATTTTGTACCAAGATATAGAAAATGCTCTTGATGAACGTGAACTTCCAAAGTAAGTACGAGAAACTTTATTCAAATCTGGTTGCATTGGACCCTTCAATACATATGCTCTTCTCACTTGATCTTGAATATTAGGAGGATACTCACAAATTTGTTTCCTCTTTCCTGGATCACACTCAATATCATTTGGATTAAATTCATTGGCAATGTTAGGAGTTGGTTGTGCCTCCACTTCTATTTCCGATTGCACACCATTCACATTTTCAATGCTTGCTTTATCAATCAAGAACCTCATCATTTCTGAAATTTAATGATAAAGTTTGAGGTTAGTTGTTAAACAAGTAAATAAGAAAATGAGCTACCACAAGTGACAAGTTCATAGTACAGAACTACTTGAAAGTAGTTGCTAGACAGTTAGTTCTATAGATTAATTGACTTGAAAATAAATACTTATACATGATATGATGAGGAAAACCATATGAGGATCAAAACGTTCGGAGGTCCTGACCTAAAAATAAACAGAACGTAATCTGTAATCTATTATCTCCCCTTCTACAGTTCTACGTCAAGATGTTCAGTAATGTGAAGCACAACAAGCTCTCCTTCCAATTAATTCTACAAGAACAAATGAACAATTCATTCCCTAGCCAAAAATTATTCAGAGATAAGGGATCCCTAGCCGGCTAACCCTAATTCTGATGGAGGATTTTTAGGTAGTTAGGTTATTACCGAACAAAGTCGAAGCCGAATGAGAAGGAGGGGTTGAGGGACGACCGGACGAGTACATTGCCTAGGTGCCTCGTGTCCGCTCACCACTAGCCATGTGTCTAGCCGTCCAGGGTTGTAGCGCAAGCCGCCAGTCCAAGTTCATGCGTTCGCCGCCTGTGAGAAAACAAAGAGACGGGGAGTTCATCAAGCGGTCGATCTAACGTATTCCCCTCGCGTGTCTTTTGTATAGGTCTGGGCTGCAGAGTGCAGACTGCTGTGTTGGGCCGCTGTGAGAATCAAAGGCCCATTTATTTTGCCCAGGTAAACTAACCCACGGAACGTGTTTTGCCCTTTAGATTTTGGATCGATCGCTATTGTCCAGGACAAGCGAGCCTGGGCAAGTGACCAGGGACGCTGGGTGGTGCCTCCGCCGCTGCCTCCATATCAGAATTACAAACTCAGAAACATTATTGGAAGTCCCAAGCCGCCGCTGGCTAACGACCTGCCACTTGGGGGCTACACCAGTCAGATTTTGGACCTATATTATATCAAAGTCTCATGTAGCTGCAAGCATTCAACATGGCACTTGGGGGCTAATGCATTGTCATTTTTAAATACTACCTATATTAAAAAGACCTGACCCACCACATGATGATGAGCCTATCCTTAAGAGCTACCATTTGCTCATGCTCCTGGTACAAATTTACAGAAGTCCCAGTTTGTTATTTACATAATGACCCGGCCCTTGGGGGCTACATCCAAGCATAACTACCTGGCCTAAGCACCAAAGATGGAAGTTCAAGCTTACTCTTTCCTTTCTCCTTCATTGGTGACTCATTTTTGGCTATAATTTTTTGTCAAAATACTTGATGTTTCTTGAGCACTATGTCTTTCTCCAGTAACCATCACATCAACATAAGTCATCTCTAGGGGCATCTCACTAGATGGATCTTCTTTCTCCTCCACTATAAGAGTGGAGATGCAGGTAGGGCTGACAGGTTTATCTTGCTGAGCCGGCTCATCCTCGCCAGTCAGCTCCGTATCATTTGCTTTTCCAGCCTCGCCAGATGGCTCATTCTGGGTCTTCAGGCCGACCCTTGAATCATATTGAGGGGGGTTTACAGATTCTGGAGCAGCAGCACTCGTTTCACCAACTTTCTTCCTGGTAAAGGCCTTAGCTCTAGAATAACTTACGTGATTTAGTAACAAAGGAAATTAAGATGATGCAAGTAAAAAGGAAAAGCATATGCTTGTAAAATACTTACCCACGATTAATGGTAAAAGCCGGCACCTGAGTGGCATTGGATTCATCAGATGATGGTGAAGTCATGTGATAGTCTGGGACAGATGGATGAAGGGGTTGTTTTATTAAGCCGGCCTGAGGGAGTGAAGGAGTTGGGCTGTGAGGCACCTCAGTTCGTGCCCTTCGTGAAGACGGCTCGTTGGTAAGCCGTCGGTCAATTCTCGCAAACTGATCCGGGTCTTCCGCCTTTAGGTGCCAGCATACTGAGTTTCCTTTAAAAGAAATTATGGATCTAAGTGAGTGTCTAGATGTGAAAATGGTACCTTTTAGATTGCTCATCTCATTTTCTTTGGGACAACTGGTTCTAAGTCGGAATAAGAAGGGTTTACCTCCATCTCGCCGGCTTGGTTGGTCTCGGTATTCTCCTGCAATGTGGTGGCATCAGCATGTTCCTTAAACAGACGGTCGAGGGAATCAAGCTCTGTTACCTCAATTTCTTCCTTGTCATCATCCGGCTCTATTGCGTTGGCATCCTAGGGAGAGTGGGAACTCGGGGTTCTGTTTTTCCACCATTGAGATTCCTCTTGGGCAAATGACAAGCTGGAATGTTAAATAAATCAATAAGCAAAAAAATGGAACGAAAGAAAGGAAAAGGCGACTCACCGGAGGTGCCGAGTTGCCTGGAAAGGGGTGAGCCCTACAATCTCAATCGCCTCCCGAGTTTTGCGAAGTAATTTCTTGGTAGTTTTCAACAGGTGGGCAGGTGATAGATCAACCCGGCTAAAGTGTAGCGCATCCTCCGGCTCGCTTGTGTATGTATGCATGAGCCGGCCCCTCAGGCTGAGGGGTTGGATCCGCCAGCGCATCTAGCACCAGACCAGATGGACTCTAGTGAGGCCATGAGCCGTAAGAGCATTAATCTTTGAATACAAGGGATGCATCTTCTCCCTTTCTACTTGGGAGGCGAAGCCCGGAAACATGGTTGAGGAGTCAAGTCGGTCCAATCTGTAACTCGGCAACTAACGTTGATCTGCTGGAGAGGTGTCTTTGCAACAAAACCAGGTCTTGTGCCATACTTTAGGATGGCTTGCCGGCTTTACTCCAGGAAAAGCTGAGTTTTTCTGGCTCTGGATAGTAATCCCTCCAAGTTCTATACTTGGTACGTTCTTGTGCTCTGTCTGATGATTAAGATAGAAAAATTCTTGGAAGAAGCTGACGGTTGGCTCAATCTGGAGGTATACCTCACAGAACACTTGGAACTGACACAAATTTAAGATCGAGTTTGGGTCAAGGTCTTGAGGCCTGATGCCAAAATGATGGGGCACATCTCAGAAGAATTTTGAGCCGGGCGGATGGAAGCCTCTGTCCAAGTGGTCGGCAAAAATGACAATCTTGTTTTGGCCTGGCTGAGGGTGAGTTTCTTCTTTGGGTGCGCGCCATTCTATTTCGCCTTGGGCTGGCAACAACCTGGAGTCTACTAGAGTTGGCAACCTAAGTGTAGACATGGTTGACTTGGCCCAGTAGACCGCCTTGGTAGCTTTTGGAGCCATCAGTTTAGATGCAGTGAAGTTTCAACTACAAGGTATTAATAATGCAAAAATCATGGACGCGTTCCGGGTTGAGGCAGTTATGAATTGAGTTATAAGCCGGAAAAGAGATCGGGTCGCGGTTATCAAAATAAGCAAGCTTTGCTGGGAACTAGCATCTACGGATTACAATGAAGATTATGAGCCGGCGATGGCTTAAGCCGGCAAAAATATTACTAAAGTTTATGACCTGGCAAAAGTTGTAAAGAAGTTTCCGGGTCAAGATAGATACAAACAACTATTGTACAGTTTTATCCTCAGTGCAGATCTGAAAAATGGTTACAAAAAGAGCAAAAATGAAAAACCTAGGTTGGTGACATGGTCTACTGTGAGGGGGTTAGTGGAGTTCATTGAGATGGCAGAATGTATCTATGAGGTAAATGACTGCATTGCAGAGTATAAGCCCTACGTATGCCAATCCATTTAAGACCTAAATCTACTACTGTGATGAGTAACAATGAACCCGTGAAGAACTATGACAAAGAGGAGTACAGAGATATGATGGTCTGCTTACAGATCTGTGGAGAAGAACTCGAGAGCTTCGGTTCGTAAGCGTAGCTGCGACATTCCCGAAGAGCTCCGGCGACGGCTGTGGCAATGTAGAAGTCGCTATCTGCACGTACGATGAACCCGAGGAGGCGCAGCGGAGTTTCGGTCGCAAGAAGCACGAGGAAGAAGAAGAGCTTGGAGGTAGAGATGGTAAAAGTGAGCTCGAGGGCTATGTTCTATTTATAAGAGGGGGGAGGACCCGAAACGACAAGTGCGAAATTCCAGGGGGGGGCATAATAAATTGTTGCTAAAAGGACTCCTCGTTTCTCATGCCTGACAAGACAATACAAAATCCACCCAAAGATCCGTTGTGATGTCATGCATGGATTTTGGAAAGACAGTGGGGTGATGTCACGTTATGAGATGACACATAAATGCTAACTGTGGAGCATGCTCCACGACCCAGCAAATCAAATGACCCAACCGGACACCTCTCAAGAACGGAACAAGAAGCGATGGAGAGATAATAAGACGTCGGCTCAAGAAATAGACCCAAAGCTTAATCCTTCACCTTTTTTGTTTCCTTTATCTTATTCCTGAAGCTTAATCCTTCACCTTTTTTGTTTCCTTTATCTTATTTTCAGGATGAGTTTAACATGGATAAATCCAAGTTAAACTGGGGGCTAATGTTGGGGCTATTCCTCATGACCATGATCCGGCTCAGGCCTGAAGGCACTGTGGGTCATACAGTCCTACGGGTCGAAGAGCCATAACCAAGGAAAGGACTAAATGCCCGTGAGATGACCCGGCCAGCGGCCGACTCGTGAAGAAACAGGTGGACCGGCTTATGAAGAAGGCCCCTAGAAGCACCTGACTTGGAAGGCAAGACAGATAGGAGGTAGAGTAGGATACGGGTTTTCACTACGACTCGGACTCTGTTGTAAACCTGGGGACTCAACCTGTTATATAAAGGGGAGCCCCCAGGATGAAAATACTTAAGTTGCAATCTTTCGAGAGCTAGGTTAGCGAAACCGCATCCTTGTAAATGAGATCTCCATCAATATCAATCAAGCAGGAGTAGGTCTTTGCCTCCACCGTGAGGGGCCGAACCTGGGTAAACTTGTGTCCTTTGTTCCCGATCAACCCTATTCAAGCAACCACCTAGTTGTGATGGCCTCCAAACTATCCTTTCTCTAGGACATCTGCCATGACAAAACCATGACAGATCCCTTGGGAGACACGTGCCATGTTTGTCTGCCACACAAGCATCTGCAATGATGCTACCTCCCTCTTCTGGACTGACTAGTGGACCCGCTCGGGTAGATATTTGGATTGCTTTCCACACCTCGCCGTCAAGGTGCATCATTGGTTCTTGTAGTCGTGCTCAGTGTGTGAAGGGGTGCATGGTGCTAGGGTCATTGATGTTGGCTCGAACCTATCACCAGTGAAGATTGGTGAACTCCTGCAATTGTGGGATATTGTCGGCAACATTCGGCTTCATGATGGGGAGGATTCCTTTCGATGGAACTGGGAGCCGAGCACAGTCTATTCCTCATGATCGACCTATGCAGATTTCCACCTGCGTTTGGTCTCAACTCCGGCCAGGGAGGAAATTTAGCTCTCTCGTTCTCCACGCACCGCCAAATTCCTTGCATGGTTGGTTGCTAACAACTGGTGCTGGACCGCCGACCAGTTGCAAAAGCATGGGCTGTCGCACCTCCATGATGCCCTCTTTGCAGTCAGGAGCCTGAGACCTTGCAACACATACTACTTAATTGTGTGGTGACTCGCTCGACTTTGCTTGAGGTGCTGGAACCTTGCAACATGAATGCCATGAACGCCGTTAGAGATCTTCAGCTGGTGGACTAATCTGGTGTCATTGCGACAAGAAAGTGAAACATCTTTGGTCTCATGTTCTAGTGCCCTTGGTGATGGTGTCCTAGGTACTCATCATGTCATCTCCTGGCCAGGAGGGCCGGGCCAAGGACCCCGTGGCGGTTCATTAACGGGCCACTTGGAGAGGCCCATGACACATACAAGGGAGATTCCACAAGACTTGATGCACAAGACAAGGACTCCTGTAATCCTATGCCTCCCGTACATTATATAAATCAAGGCGAGACTAATCAATAGATCATCTCATATTCGTTAGCTTACACAACATCTCATGGTGTATACCTTTACTCCGTACTATCTCCCACATCAATACAATCAAAAGCATGGCGTGGGTTTTACCTCTTCGAGAGGGCCTGAAGCTGGGTAAATATTGTGTCCCCTTTACTTTCTGTTACCATCGTGCCAAGATCATCAACTCGGGATCCCCTACTCGAGATCCGCAGGTTCTAGCACCAACACCTGGCCCCATCGAAACAACATCGTCTTCAATGGGGCGAGACCTTCCTCCCGAGCCATCGTTGAGGTCGTCCGTTAGGAGGGTGAGCAATGGTGTAAAGCTGACCTTGCTAGACTTTTGCGGCCATGGGTGCTCTGCCAGCATTTTTTTTGAGATTCTCTGCCAGCATTGTTGGTAGGTTCCAGTGAGGAGCAGTCCTTTGTCAGATGACCGTTTAGTGCCTATGTAGCATTGTATGCCTAACGGTGTTGTTGGCTTCCTTGCCTTTGTTGCGCTGCCGCTGGCTAGGCCTCTCCTCCTTGCTGCTTCTTGGCGCCTGGCTTCTTTGGAAACATCGGAACAACATCGTGTTCGACGACGAGGCTCCCTCTCTCCAGCGTCTCCTCAACCTCATCATCGGCGAGGCTCGCCTTTGGGCCGCGGCCAGAAACATTGACTTGGCCAACATATTACCCGAATAGTCCCCGCGAGGCCGTTCTCCCCCCCCCCCCCACCCCACCCCTTGTGAGTTGTGACACCCTTTCTCTCATCCCCTCTCTCGTTCCTGACTTGGAGCATTGCTTGGGCACCTTGTACTATCTGTACTCTTTTCCTTCTATCAATGAAAGATGCACAAACTCTTACGTATTCCCGAACAAATTCTATGTTTTTTAAACTCAAATTCTATGAAAATTTCAAATTCTATGAAATTGATACGACAATCCACGGCGCATTCTAAAAAAAAGTGAAGATAGCCAATTCGTTCCCCACAAAAAAAAAGACGTAGCAAATGTGGAGAAGAAAATTCTGAAAGAATGTGGAGAAGAAAATCATGTTGGCGCATTCGGCCAGCAGCGCACCACCCAAGCAAACAACGAGTGCCAGCCGCGAGCGTGAGTTGTCCGCACGCACAGGCGCACAACCACGGGCACCGGGGCGCACGTCGTCCTCCCCTCCCCCGAAAAAACAAAAACCAACGCCAGCCGGGTCGTGGGGCCGCGAGGGGCAGCCGGGGCGACGAGTGCGGCCGTCCCTGCCCACAATCCCCCCCGTCGCCCGCCTCCCAGCTATACATACCCCCCACCCCACCACCCCAACCCTACCGCTCACCCCCGCCCCCTCCTCCACCGTCTCTGCCCCCGTCGCGCCACCGGACCTCCACCGCCGCTGCCCCGCCCCCCCCCCCCCTTCCCGGTAACGATCCTCCCCCTCCTCCTCCTCCCCTTCCCAGATGAGATCCGCCCCGCATTGCTCCCTCCCTCCCTCCCTCCCCCGCGCCTGCCATCAGGCCGATCGATCTGATCTCGCGCGGCGCCCGCCCCCCCCCCCCCCCCCCCCCCCTCTCCCCGCCGCGGATCCGACCGGATCTCGCGGAATGGGAGCGCCGCCACTGTATTTTTTTTTGCTGCTGTTCATGCCGCCGCGGGAATGTAGATCTGCTGCCGCCCGCGATCTGGGCCGTTTCGGGCGCCGGAGCGCTCCGATCTGTGCCGCGGTGCCGGAAAACCATTCTCTCTGTTTTTGTTTCGTTATTAATTGTTCTTAGTAGTATTAAGTTGCGCAGTTACAGGTGATTGCGGTTAGGGGTCTCTCGTGAATGAATTGATTGATAGTCTCATCATGCTGCTAGAAAGAATTTTCGTCACTGTTTCTTCCAACGAGAAAAAAAAATATAATAATCTCTGCATTTATTTAGCCAGCATCCTTCACTGCTAGATTGCGTAGATTCCCCTTTGATCGAACGATCGATGTGCAATAACTGTAGCTTTGTGCGAGCTTCTGCTGTAGGTAGAAAATGGCTGACGCCGAGGACATCCAGCCCCTCGTCTGCGACAATGGTACCGGTATGGTCAAGGTAAAGCCACCGCATTCCACGAGGGTCTTGCATCTTTGGTTCAGGGAAATGCCATAGTGCTTGTTGTAACATAACATTCGTGGTGGTGATGTTTGCAGGCTGGGTTCGCTGGAGATGATGCTCCCAGGGCCGTCTTCCCCAGTATCGTGGGTCGCCCACGCCACACCGGTGTCATGGTCGGGATGGGGCAGAAGGACGCCTACGTTGGTGACGAGGCGCAGTCCAAGAGGGGTATCTTGACTCTCAAGTACCCCATCGAGCACGGTATCGTCAGCAACTGGGACGACATGGAGAAGATCTGGCATCACACCTTCTACAACGAGCTCCGTGTCGCCCCAGAGGAGCACCCCGTCCTTCTCACTGAGGCGCCGCTCAACCCCAAGGCCAATCGTGAGAAGATGACACAGATCATGTTTGAGACCTTCAACACTCCTGCTATGTACGTCGCCATCCAGGCCGTCCTCTCGCTGTACGCCAGTGGTCGTACCACAGGTGAGCTCATCTATATTCAACTCTGGTCTTTTGAATCAGGAATCCTGGAATTTAGCATCTTCACATGTAGTTAGATGAGGTTAATCTGTCAAATTCTTTTGTGGTAGCACTAGTTTTGTTCTATGACATCTGGTAAATATTTGTCAACCAAACCTGATAGGCAGTTAATTGTCATCCTGTCATACACTGTCAATGTAACACATTTTTTCATTTATCAAAAACTCAAATGTGCCCTCTTGAACTTGTCAGGTATCGTGCTGGACTCTGGAGATGGTGTCAGCCACACTGTCCCCATCTACGAAGGATATGCTCTCCCCCATGCTATCCTTCGTCTCGACTTGGCTGGGCGTGATCTCACCGATTACCTCATGAAGATCCTGACTGAGCGTGGTTACTCATTCACCACCACTGCTGAGCGGGAAATTGTGAGGGACGTGAAGGAGAAGCTGTCCTACATTGCCCTGGACTACGACCAGGAAATGGAGACTTCCAAGACCAGCTCTTCTGTGGAGAAGAGCTATGAGCTGCCTGATGGGCAGGTTATCACCATTGGTTCTGAGCGTTTCCGTTGCCCTGAGGTCCTCTTCCAGCCATCCTTCATTGGGATGGAAGCTGCAGGTATCCATGAGACCACCTACAACTCCATCATGAAGTGCGACGTGGATATTAGGAAGGATCTGTACGGCAACATTGTTCTCAGTGGTGGTACCACTATGTTCACTGGAATCGCTGATAGGATGAGCAAGGAGATCACTGCCTTGGCTCCTAGCAGCATGAAGATTAAAGTTGTTGCTCCTCCTGAAAGGAAGTACAGTGTCTGGATCGGAGGATCCATCTTGGCATCTCTCAGCACCTTCCAGCAGGTAAATCAGCGTCGCAGCATCTTGCTTCATTCATTTCATTCATGGATTTGGTTGCTTTGCTTAACAGTGTTGCTTGCTTTTGCACTTGCAGATGTGGATTGCGAAGGCTGAGTACGACGAGTCTGGCCCATCCATCGTGCACAGGAAATGCTTCTAATTCTTCGGACCCAAGAAAGAAAGCCAAGAGGAGCCTTTATCGCGACCCTCCTGCTTCGTCTCTCTATTTTGTTGCTGTTTCTTCGTTAGCGTGGACAAAGTTTTCGGCTGCCCTACCGGTCACCGTTTCCTCCTATTCAAAGACTGTAATATCTATTGCTACTTGTGCTTCTCACTTGTGATTTTGGACACATATGTTCGGTTTATTCAATCAAATTCAATCAGATGCCTGGTGAGGCTACTAGAGAAATACGGGCGGTGTTCTGATTTTGTCATGTGTCACCTCTATCTTGTTAAATGAATAATATGAAGTGTCTTGATCCTACATGGTGTTGTCACATGAATGGATTCTCTTGTTCATTTCTTGTACGGTTCATTTGGACCCTACAACCAAATGCTCTGCTATTTAGCTTTCCATCGTAATCTGTTTGAAATGGCGAGTGATCTGCTGTGTAGTTTGGCCTTTGCACAATCGGCTTTTTTGACGGTGGGTTCTGTGATGATCCCTACCTGATCTGATCTGATGTCTTTGCTTTCTTGGTCGGATGTGCTGGAATGTTCATGGCAAAGAATTCTCTTGCTCAGGCTTTAGCAGCGCATGGTGGTACATGATTACGCTTTGCTGCCTCGCTTAGTGCCGTACAAGACATTCCTGTAAAAAGTGGAATCTCTTCTCTTTTCTTCCAGCAAGATGCGAGGGGAGAACGGGACCATTTGAATGTGATGGCATCATTTGCACCTGTTGCTGGTTTATTACTAGGATATTTGGGATCTAACAAGTTGGCGCCAATTGGGATGATTCTGTCTGCTGTCATCTCTTTGACAGGTATGCTATCGCTTAAAAGACCTGATCTGGTCCAATGTGGATGAGTTCGCCGGCCTGACGATTCCTCAGTCTGCATATATCATTTTTTGACATGGTCTTACCGAGATAGAAGGTTACAAAATAATAAAAGAAACGTCTTTATCTAACGATACTTGTGGGTGTTAATGAGATACTCTAAACCAAGTTCTTTTTTTAATTTGCATACACTCATGCTTCTAATATAAGTTTTTCATACAAGTTATTTCAAGTGTTTGTGGCAAGCAAATGTCAGCTAGATGAAATAGAATGGTAGCTAATTAACTACTTTGTTTATGTCAACTAGTAATAATGTACGTGCAACACACGTTTATATTAGGTAAGATATATCTGTTGCACATTGGTATTTGGTAAGATATCAATTACTTTTTTCGCAGGAATGGTAGGATATTAATTACATGACAGATTTCATGGGGTAGCGTTGAGTCAAAATGTGTTGATAACCAATGGCAGTGATGGGTAATTAGAGCGTTAAACATGTTTGGTGCTCAACATTGGGGTGATTTGAACCGCTAGATAACATGATTTGACGGCCGAGATGGTTTGGATCTGCCCATTTGGGTCTTTTTATATTGGTATAGATGAATACTTCATTTACAAATTCAAACGAAGCCTTCAATGAAAGATATCTTGGTCTGCCAATTTTCTTGGGTAGATCAAAATCCAAGGCCTTTGAGTATCTTAAAGAGAGAATCTGGAAGTTGATCCAGGGGTGGAAGGAGAAATTCTTGTCTAGAGCGGAAAAGGAGGTCTTGATTAAAGCCGTGGCCCAAGCGATCCCCATCTATGCCATGTCCTGCTTTGACATCACCAAATCTTTCTGCGATGAAATTAGCTCAATGGCCTGTCGCTATTGGTGGAATAATCAAGATGAGGAGCGGCATCACTGGCTGAGCTGACAATGTCTTACGAAGCCGAAAACTGAGGGCCTCGGCCTTCGTGATCTCCACATCTTTAACCTGGCCGTGTTGGCTAGACAAGGCTGGAGACTACTGCAAGACCCCGAGTCTTTATGTGGGAGGGTGTTGCGGGCTAAATATTTTTCTAACGGAAAGCTTCTGGACGTTGTTCCCGCCCCTGGCATATCGTACACTAGGCGCAACATCCTAAAAGGGGTGGACTTATTAAAAGAAGGGATTATCTGGAGAGTGGGGGTGGGACTAACATCAAGGTGTGGGAAGATCCTTGGATTCCCGAGGGCGATACAAGGAGGCCTAGATCTCTCCCAAGGCGCTCCCCAATCACTCTTTTAGCGGATTTGTCAATCCAAACACCGGGGGCTGGGACGAGGCGATGGTCCGTGATCTCTTACAGGAGGAAGACACGAAGGCCATTCTCTCCACTAGCATCTGCGAAGGGATGGAGGATAATTTTGCTTGGCACTTTGATCAGCGTGGCATCTTCTCTGTCAAATCTTCTTATAAGATTGGTGTTATGTTGCGCGATAGAAGGCTGGGAAGAGATGCTGCAAGTTCTAAGAAAAATTCTGCTAACAGCACTGTCAAATTTGACTAGAAGCATGTCTGGTCCCTAAAGGCCACCAGCAAGGTAAAGATGTTTGTGTGGCGCCTTGCCCACAACAGTCTGGCTAACTGCATGAAAATTCAAAAGTTGGGCGTGGACTTTGACACTGGGTGCCATGTTTGCCATAGGTTAAATGAAGATGGAGGCCACACCTTCCTGAAGTGCAAGAAAGCTGACACATTTTGTCTTTGGGAGAGACCTGAGAAAGGCTCATGCTCTGTAATTCAGCCCACTCCATGCTTCAGGAGCTGTGGAGGTGTGATGAAGACACGCAGTTGAAGGCCGTGACCTTTATGTGGGAGTGGTGGAATGTTCACAACAAGGCCAATGCTGGTGAGGCGGCTCCAAAGCCTCAAGTGGTTTGCCACCGTGTGGAGAAGCTGCTGATTGAGTCCTTGCGCCTGCGAAAACTAAACAAGCCTCCTAAGCCACCAGACATTCACAGATGGAGCAAGCCCCTAGTGCATCATGTGAAGGTTAACTTCGACGGTGCCTTTGATGAAAATACAGGTACAGGGGTCTGGGTTTATGTGGTCCGTGATTAGGTTTGCGAATTTATCGCTGCTGGTGTGGGCAAGTCTATGAACCTGAAAAGTGCTTTGCAGTATGAATCTGTAGCCTGCCTTGCTGCCATTGACGGGGCGATCAGGATTGGGGCAAATTGAATCATCTTGAAGTCTGATTCCTCAACCCTTGTACATGCTTTGAAGAGCAACGAATATGAAAAGGCAACCATTGGTGTGTTGGTGAAGGAAGCTAGAAGCCCATGCATTCTAAACTTTGATTTCTATGCTTTTTCTTTCGGCCGGTGCACTTGTAACTCTATATCCCATGAGCTTGCCAACCTGGGCATTCATTATGAGTCTTATGACTCCTCCTGGGAGGCCTCTGCCCCAATTGCATTGTAAAACTGTTAGCCAGTGACATTGTTGTGCGTGAAGTTTAATGGAATTTCCATTTTCCCGTCAAAAAATGAATACTTTGTTCTAATCATCTTGGCCTGACAAAGCTTGCAAAATAAACTTTATTTATGTCAATGTATACTTTGTTCTAACCATCTTGGCCTAACAAAGCTTGCATAATAACCTTGCCGCTGGTCTAACCATGCTAAGTTTTCAGGTGAAAGAAGTGGTGGACTATCTAGGTGTTATTGGTCGTAAGTGAACGAATATCTTTTTGTTATTTCGGTTTAAACGTCAAGTTCCTTATCATCAATGTTGCTCTTGAGAATGATTGAGGTTTAACCTTGGGAATGGTGGTGAGTGATTTTTACACACATCTTTATCCTTGTTTAAATTGTAAATCTCAAATATCTAGACGTTATTGATCGTAATTGAACCAATATCTTTTGCTTATTTCGATTTAAATGTCGAGTTCTTTATCATCAATGTTGCTCTCGAGAACGATCGAGGTTTAACCTTGGAAATGGTGATGAGTGATTTTTACACTCATTTTTTCCTTGTTTAAATTGGACATCTCAGATATTCGGGCGTTATTGATCATAAGTTAACCATTATATTTTTGTTATTTTGGTTTAAACATCGAGTTCCTTATCATCAATGTTGCTCTCGAGAATGATCAAGGTTTTTACGCTCATTCTTATCCTTGTTTAAATTGGACATCTGAGATATTTTCTATGATTATCACTTCAACTTGCCCACTAATCAGTAATAATTGAAATTGAAATGGCATAAAAGTAGAGTATTTATCCTCTGCAATTGTGATGAAAAATGCACACATAAGCTCCTCTAAGCTTAGACCTTGCTTACGATCTAGGCATTATCGATCGTAAGTGAACCAAAATCTTCTCATTATTTCGGTCTAAACGTCAAGTTCAATGTTGCTTGCTCGAGAACCATCGAGGTTTAACCTTGGGGGTGTTGATGGCTGGCCTTTACACTCATTTTATCCTTGTTTAAACCGTACATCTTCGATTTTTTTGTGACTATCACTTCAACTTGCTTGCTGATCACTAATAATTGAAATGGCATAAAAGTAGAGTATTTATCCTCTGAAAATGTGATGCAAAATGCATGTATCAGCTCCCCCAAACTTAGACCTTGCTTGTCCTCAAGCAAAAGTGATGTTGGGGAACGTAGTAATTTTAAAAAAATTCCTACGCACACGCAAGATCATGGTGATGCATAACAACGAAAGGGGAGAGTGTATCTTCATACCCTTGAAGATCGCTAAGCGGAAGTGTTTACCAACGCGGTTGATGTAGTCGTACAGCTTCACATTCCGCCCCGATCAAGTACTGAACATACGACACCTCTGCGTTCAACACACGTTCAACTCGATGACATCCTCGCCTTCTCGATCCAGCAAGACGGGTGAAGTAGTAGATAAGTTCCGGCAACACGACGGCGTGGCGACGGTGTTGGTGAACAATCTCTGCAGGGCTTCGTCTAAGCACTCCGGAAACTATGACGGAGGATAAACTAGAGGGGACAGGGTTGCCGGCACACGACTTGGTGTTTATTGATGTGTCTTTGGTGCTAGCCCTTCCCCTCTATTTATATGTTGAGCCTTGGGGTCGAAACTTGGAGTAAAAGCCTCCACAAAGTCGGTTTCACCCGAAAGGCAAGAGTCCTTCTCGGACTCCAGGGCCAGACGCCAGGGTTCCCGGCGTCTGGACCCAGACACCAGGGACCCTGGCGTCTGGCCCCTGGACTCCACAAAACTATCTTTTGCGCTTTCCAAAAACCTTGTGGGATTTCCCCTTTGGCCCAAATAAAGTGTTCTCGTACCCAAACATTTCGGGAAACATCTGGAACCCCTTCCGGTGAATTCTGGAATCCTTCCAGAGACCAAACACTATTATCCCATATATCAATCTTTATCTCCGGACCATTCGGAGTTCCTCGTCATGTCCGTGATCATATCCAAGACTCCGAACAACATTCGGTCACCAACATACATAACTCATATAATACTATATCGTCAACAAACGTTAAGCGTACGGACCCTACGGGTTTGAGAACTATGTAGACATGACCGAGACATCTCTCTGGTCAATAACCAATAGCGGAACCTGGATGCCCATATTGGCTCCTACATATTCTACGAAGATCTTTATTGGTCGAACCGCATAACAACATACGTTGTTCCCTTTGTCATCGGTATGTTACTTGCCCGAGATTCGATCGTCGGTATCTTAATACCTAGTTCAATCTCGTTACCGAGAAGTCTCTTTACTCGTTATGTAGTGATGTGCACTACCGAGAGGGCCCAGAGATACCTCTCCGACAATCGGAGTGACAAATCCTAATCTTGAAATACGCCAACTCAACAAGTACCTTCGGAGACACCTGTAGAGCACCTTTATAATCACCCAGTTACGTTGTGACGTTTGGTAGCACACAAAGTGTTCCTCCGGTAAATAGGAGTTGCATAATCTCATAGTCATAGGAACATGTATAAGTCATGAAGAAAGCAATAGCAACATACTAAACGATCAAGTGCTAAGCTCACGGAATGGGTCAAGTCAATCACATCATTCTCCTAATGATGTGATCCCGTTAATCAAATGACAACTCATGTCTATGGTTAGGAAACTTTAACCATCTTTGATTAACGAGCTAGTCAAGTAGAGGCATACTAGTGACACTATGTTTGTCTATGTATTCACACATGTATTATGTTTCCGGTTAATACAATTCTAGCATGAATAATAAACACTTATCATGAAATAAGGAAATAAGTAATAACTTTATTATTGCCTCTAGGGCATATTTCGTTCAAGTGAGAGGTCGGTAATAAAATATTACGGGCATGCAACAATCATACTTTGTGAAAGTATATTACACATAATAACACAACGCTCAAATAGAAGCACATGCGGAGGTCATGACAATTTTACCTAGCACTGGATATTGTAAGTTTGGATGTTATGCAAGATGTTTGACCATACTCAGATCTTGTAATGTTTTTTTCATCTTAGTTCTTCTAGAAAGGTCTATGATAGAGCTTTAAATAAGAAGTGACATATGCTCAACTATCTTTTTATATTTTTTCAAGAAGGAATATCATTCAAGTGAGTAAAATTTTAGACAGCAAAATTATAGCCATGCATGAGAAGATCAAAGTTTATAGCAAATTTATTTGCTTTGGCCAATCACATGAATCTTAAGGTTTATTTCAACTTCAGTAAAGATGCTACACATATGGTCATAGTAACCATCAAGCATGGGTCTTATTCCCACAAGCAAAGCTTACCCTAAATGAATAGGTTTCAAGAAAGGATTGACTCAACATAGAAGTAAAAAAGGCCCTTCACGGAGGGAAGCATATGGATTGCCAAGCGCTTAATGTTGGACATTCAAGAGTTTAGTCCGTTGAAACAACAATTTCCCCCATTTCCCCTTGGGATGGTGCCCCCCATCACAAGTTCGCGGAAAATTATCATTCCCGCACAACCAAAACTCAAACAGAGAAGTTTTTAGTTGGTAGTGTGTTGCCTGTGAAGATGAAAATTTATGTGGAGTGACTGCTGGGGAACGTAGCATGCAATTTCAAAAAATTTCCTACGATCACGCAAGATCTATCTAGGAGATGCATAACAACGAGAGGGGGAGAGTGTGTCCACGTACCCTCGTAGACCGAAAGCGAAAGCGTTAGTTTAACACGGTTGATGTAGTCGAACGTCTTCACGATCCAACCGATCCAAGTACCGAACGTACGGCACCTCCGTGTTCAGCACACGTTCAGCTCGATGACGTCCCTCGAACTCTTGATCCAGTAGAGGGTCGAGGGAAAGTTCCGTCAGCATGACAGCGTGGTGACGGTGATGATGACGTGATCTGCGCAGGGATTCGCCTAAGCACTACGACGCTATGACCGGAGGAGTAAACTATGCAGGGGGGCACTGCACACGGCTAAGAGAATAACTGTTGTGACTTTGGGGTGCCCCCGCCCCTGTATATAGAGGAGGAGGGGGAGGCCGGCCGGCCATAGGGGAACGCCAAGTGGGGGGAGTGCCACTAGGACTCCTAGTCCTAGTCGGCTCCCCCCTTCCTTCCAACGGAGAGGGGAAAGGGGAAAGAGGTGGAGAGGGAGAAGGAAAGTGGGGCCGCGCCCCCCAGCCCTTATCCAATTCGGATTGGGCTTGGGAGGGGGGGCGCCACCTCCTGCGGCTTCCTCTTCTCCACTATTTCCCATGAGGCCCATTAACTTTCCCTGGGGGTTCCGATAACCTCCCAGTACTCCGATAAATCCCCAAACCTATTTGGAACCATTCCGATGTCCGTATATAACCTTCCAATATATCAATCTTTACCTCTCGACCATTTTAAGACTCCTCGTCATGTCCGTGATCTCATCCGAGACTCTGAACAAACTTCGGTCACCAAAACACATAACTCATAATACAAATCGTCATGAACGTTAAGCGTGCGGACCATACGGGTTCGAGAACTATGTAGACATGACCGAGACACATCTCCGGTCAATAACCAATAGCGGAACCTGGATGCTCATATTGGTTCCTACATATTCTATGAAGATCTTTATCGGTCAAATCGCATAACAACATATGTCATTCCGTTTGTCATCGGTATGTTACTTACCCGAGATTCGATCGTCGGTATCATCATACCTAGTTCAATCTCGTTACCGGCAAGTCTCTTTACTCGTTCCGTAATGCATCATCCCACAACTAACTCATTAGTCACATTGCTTACAAGGCTTATAGTGATATGCATTACTGAGAGGGCCCAGAGATACCTCTCCGATACACGGAGTGACAAATCCTAATCTCGATCTATGCCAACTCAACAAACACTTTCGGAGACACCTATAGAGCATCTTTGTAATCACCCAGTTATGTTGTGAAGTTTGATAGCACACAAGGTGTACCTCTGGTATTCGGGAGTTGCATAATCTCATAGTCAGAGGAATATGTATAAGTCACGAAGAAAGCAATAGCAATAAAACTAAATGATCATAATGCTAAGCTAATGGATGGGTCTTGTCCATCACATCATTCTCTAATGATGTGATCCCGTTCATCAAATGACAACACATGTCTATGGCCAGGAAACTTAACCATCTTTGATTAACAAGCTAGTCAAGTAGAGGCATACTAGGGACCCTTTGTTTTGTCTATGTATTCACACATGTACTAAGTTTACGGTTAATACAATTCTAGCATGAATAATAAACATTTGTCATGATATAAGGAAATATAAATAACAACTTTATTATTGCCTCTAGGTACAATTTTATTCATCAAGTAAGCATCCATATTTCAATTCTTAGTGTCAGCAAAGTCTGTCCTCCCACAACATATATTCTATGAGGTGTGCAGCAATGCTAGAACGTATAATAACAAAAGCAAAAGGAAAACTTGAGCCCTCTCTTTATTACATATAACCTCGCACCACTATATACATCGACAACCACTTTGAAGGAGCGATAGCTCACTTTGCAACCTAACTTCAAAAGATCGATAATCCACTAAAAGGATAACCATAATACATAACCTAAAGTTGTGAGGTGAGATACCTGACAACCTCTCTCAAGGTTTGATAAAAGCAAGGAAGGAGGGATGCCTATTACCACTTTGTAATTCTTTGGCAGATGATGATTGTTGTCATCTGGCAAACCATACGAGGCTGACTCAACCATCTTTCTGAACATGCTCTGCATCTGACATATCACACTAGGAAAACCGAAGCAACTCCTCCAAAGATCATACCTCCCAATGAAGTTGCAAGTTCTCTTCTCCACCTCCTCAACCTTAGCCCTTATTTTTGTTGTCACAATATGATGTGCATGAAGATTTTCAAATATCACACCTTCATACTTCGCAACAGTTTCCTCGGGGCCTCCAACCTTGCTTTGAGATCTCCCTCTTTCTTTGGGACTTCCACGTCCCTGATGCGGCTTGAAGCTACGTCGGTATTTCCCCAAAGGGGAAGGGATGATGCAGCACAGCGGCGGTAGGTATTTCCCTCAATTATGAGACCATGGTTATTGAAACAATAGGAGAACCAAGCAACACAGTGTAAATAACACCTACACACAAATAACAAATACTGGCAACCCGACGTGTAAAAGGGTTGTCAATCCCTTTCGGGTAGCGGCGCCCCAAGATGGGCAAACAGACATGAATAAATTGTAGTAGATTGATATATCAAACGCCAAATAAAATAAATAAGAATAAATTGCAGCAAGGTATTTTTGGTTTAATAGATCTAAAAATTAAAGAAAAGGAAAATATATCACAAAGGCAAATAATATGAGAAAGAGACCCGGGGGCCGTGCGTTTCACTAGTGGCTTCTCTTGAGAAAAATAGCAAACGGCGGGTAAACAAATTACTGTTGGGAAATTGATAGAACTTCAAATAATCATGACGATATCCAGGCAATGATCATTACACATAGGCATCACGTCCAAGATTAGTAGACCGACTCCTGCGTGCATCTACTACTATTACTCCACACATCGACCGCTATCCAGCAGGCATCTAGTATATTAAGTTCATGGAGAAACGGAGTAATGCAATAAGAACGATGACATGATGTAGACAAGATATATTTATGTAGAAATAGACCCCATCGTTTTATCCTTAGTAGCAATGATACATACGTGTCGGTTCCCCTTCTGTCACTGGGATCAAGCACCGTAAGATCAAACCCACTACAAAGCACCTCTTCCCATTGCAAGATAAATAGATCAAGTTGGCCAAACAAAACCCAAATATCGGACAAGAAATACAAGGCTATAAGTAATCATGCATATAAGAGATCAAAGAAACTCAAATAACTTTCATGGATATAAAAAGATAGATCCGATCATAAACTCAAAGTTCATCCGATCCCAACAAACACACCGCAAAAAGAGTTACATAATATGGATCTCCAAGAGACCATTGTATTGAGAATCAAACGAGAGAGAGGAAGCCATCTAGCTACTAACTACGGACCTGAAGGTCTACAAAGAACTACTCATGCATCATCAGAGAGGCACCAATGGAAGTGGTGAACCCCTCTGTGATGGTGTCTATATTGGATCTGGTGGTTCTGGACTCTACGGTGGCTGGAATTGATTTTGTCGACTCCCCTAGGGTTTCTGGATTTTTTTTAACTGAACACTGTGAGGCAAAAGCCCCACAGCCTTTCATTAAAGCAAGCCCAAGTCTTTACATCAAAAGAAAATTAGCTAAGTCTATCTATGGGAACAAAAAACCTACCTATGAATGTACAACAAATAGATACAAATGTACAAAAGGAGATGCTACAGAATCAGGGCAGAGCATTGATCCACTAGAGAAGAAGAGGATTGATCAAAGCCTTCATCCTATGAGAGTGCAGGGTAATGTCATAAATAAACTTGGCTTTCCAGCCCCCAAAGGTTGGCCTGATATGTCTGAAGATCCTATCATTCCTCGTGGTCCAGATGCTCCAAGCAGCAAGATAAACCACCTCAAAGAAGAAAGGATGCTAAAAACTTCTCTTGGCAGCCAAAATGCACTCTCTAGGAATTAACCCTGCATACCAGGTAATTTGCAGATAATTCCAAACTCTGTTGCTGAAGGTAGACTTGAAAAAGAGATGATCTCTGTCCTCATGTAATTGAGCCACACACATGGGGCATAGATTGTCATCCTCCTCAGTTCTCCAATGCCTTCTCAGAAGCATGTCTCTCGTGTTGAGCCTATCATTCAGCATCAACCATGCAAAAACCTTGATTTTCATAATGCACCTGCTCTTCCATATCCATTTACAGGGATCATCATCAGGTAAATGTGCATGAGACGGTGTATAATAACTCTTGGCAGAGTAGGGGCCTTTTCCAGGTGTCCATGACCAGGAGTCAGGTTCATTGGGCCTTCTTTGCAAGTCAGATAAAGTAGAATTGAGAGAAACCAACTCATCCATTGCTTCATGAGAGAGGGGCAATTTAAAATATGTGGCAATATCAAAGTCCTCAATAAAATCCCCGACAGATATCTTATCATCAAGAGGAAAGGAGAAGAGTCTTGGAAATTTCTCCTTAATTGGCAGATGGCTTGCACCTAAGCTCCATGTATCATGCCAAAACAAAGAGCTATTTCCATCATTGATTGTGATAATAGAATGGGATCTATAAACATCATTTAACTTCATGATGTCCCTTCACCATGAAGATCCACACTGGACAGTTGCATGAGGGACCACTCCATTGTAATAAGTGTCCCAAATGAGAGAGACCCAGGGTATATCAGCCTTATTATAAAACTTGTGTAAATGTTTAGTGAGCAAGGCCTTATTCTGAATTGCAAGGTTGATGATCTCCATGCCCACTTTATCTTTTGGTTTACAAACCATTGGCCAGGCTGCCAATGATTGTTTAGGGTTTCTGGAATATTAGGGTATTCATAGAGCAAAGAGTCGGTTCAGGGGGCACCCGAGGTGGACACAACCCACCTGGGTGCACCTGGGCCCCCAGGCGCGCCCTGGTGGGTTGTGCTCCCCTCTGAGCACCCCCTAGGTGCTTCTTTGGCCCACTGGATGTCTTCTGGTCCAAAAAAATCTCCAAAAAGTTTCGCTGCATTTGGACTCCGTTTGGTATTGATTTCCTGCGATGTAAAAAACATGCAAAAAAAAACAGCAACTGGCACTTGGCACTATGTCAATAGGTTAGTACCAAAAAATGATATAAAATGATTATAAAACTTCCAAGATTGATAATATAAAAGCATGGAACAATCAAAAATTATAGATATATTGGAGACGTATCAAGCATCCCCAAGCTTAATTCCTGCGCATCCTCGAGTAGGTAAATGATAAAAACTGAATTTTTGATGTGGAATGCTGCCTAACATGTCATCTCATATACTTTTCTTTATAGCATGGACATTTGGACTTTTATATTGTTCAAAGCAATAGTCTAGTTTTGACATGATAACTTAAATACTCAGGCATATCAACAAGCAACCATGTCTTTCAAAATATCAACGCTAAAATAAGCTATCCCTAGCCCATCATGCTCAATCATTGATCCATTCATGAAACACACTCGCATATTAACTACACCCAATGCTCAAGTACGATCATAGTGCCCCCTAGTTGGTGCTTTTATAAGATAAGATGGAGACTCAAATTCAAAATTAAAAATTGCATAAAGTAAAAGGAAGGCCCTTCACGGAAGGAAGTAGGGAGTTGTAGAGGTGCCAGAGCTCAAAGTGAAAAACTTAGAGGTAAAAACATTTTGGGAGGTGTGCCTTTCCCACCAACGAAAACGACTTAGGGTTCTCAACACTTTCCATGCTAGATATCTCATAGGCGGTTCCCAAACAGAAATTAAAGTTTATTCCTTTTTCCACCATACTTTCAGTTTCCATGGCTAACCGTATCCACGGGTGCCTTCCATACCAACACTTTCCAAGGAATTTATTATTTGACAACATAAAGTAAATTTATTTTTCATTTCGGGACTGCGCATCCCTAATACCTTTGCCTTACTCTCGTGCAATGACAAGTGATAAACACTCATTGTGAGAATAACACGTCTAGCATGGAAAATATTAGCCACCCCTCACCGCCTCGCGAGCGGTACGAGCACACAAAAGAGAAATTTATTTTGAAAATTAGAGATGGCACATACAAATTTGCTTAGAACGGCAAAAGAATACCACATATAGGTAGATATAGTGGACTCATGTGGCAAAACTGGTTTAAAGGGTTTTGGATGCACAAGTAGTGATCATACTTAGTGCAAAATGAAGGCTAGCAAAAGATTGAGAAGCGACCAACCAAGAAACGAATAATCTCATAAGCGAGCATTAAGCATAATTAACACCAAATAATGCACCACAAGTAGGATATAATTTCATTGCATAGACTTTCGTGCTTGCATAGGGAATCACAAACCTTAACACCAATATTCTTACTAAAGCATAATTACTTATCAAGATGACTCACATATCACATCATCATATCTCAAAACTATTACTAAGAATCAAGTTTATTTTGTCCAATGATCTTCATGAAAGTTTTTATTATATCCTTCTTGGATATCTATCACTTTGGAACTAATTTTCATGTGTTGCTTTTGACAAGCTCATACAAATATAAGTGAAGATCATGAGCATAAAATTTCTTTCTCTCAAATTAATTTAAGTGAAGCAAGAGAGAATTTCTTGAAAATTTTACTAACTCTCAAATAAATCTAAGTGAAGCAAGAGAGCATTTCTTCAAAAATACTAAAGCACACCGAGCTAAAAAAATGCAAGTGAAGCACTAGAGCAAGTCCATAGCTCATAAAAATTTAAGTGAAGCATAGAGAGCAATTCTAACAAGTCATGACATAATTTTGGCTCTCTCAAATAGGTGTGTCCAGCAAGGAATCAAGACTAAAAACACAAAATAAAACAAGCAAAGACTCATATCATACAAGACGCTCCAAGCAAAACACATAGTATGTGATGAATAAAAATATAGCTTCGAGTGAAATACCGATGGTCGTTAGAAGAAAGAGGGGATGCCACTCCGGGCATCCCCAAACTTAGTTGCTTGCTCTCTTTTGGATAATAGCTTGGGATGCCGGGGCATCCCCAAGCTTAGGCTCTTCTTACTCCTCATTCCTTCATCCATTGTAAGATAACCCAAAACTTGAAAACTTCAATCACACAAAACTCCTACAAAACCTTCGTGAGATCCGTTAGTATAAGAAAGCAAATCACTACTATAGGTACTGTAGCAAACTAATTAATATTTTGTTCTTGAATTATATCTACTGTATTTCAACTTTTCTATGGCAAAAACTCATCAAAGAAAATCATAGAATCATCAAAACAAGCACACAACGTAAAGAAAACAGAATCTATCAAAAACAGAACAGTCTGTAGTAATCTGGAAATTTGAATACTTCTGAAACTCCAAAAATCTTGAGAAAATAGGAAAACCTGAGCACTTTTTATATTAATCTTCTTGAAAAAGAATTGGCATTTTATCACGCTGTGGTTAAAAATGATAATTATTTTCGTAAGTGCAAAAGTTTCTGTTTTTCAGCAAGATCAAACAACTATCACCCAAGAAGATCATAAAGGCTTTACTTGGCACAAACACTAATAAAAACACAAAAAACACAATCATAACAGTAGCATAATTGTGCAAACTCTCGAGAACAGAAAGCAAAAAGAAAAAATAAATTTTATTCATTGGGTTGCCTCCCAACAAGCGCTATAGTTTTACGCCCCTAGCTAGGCATAAAGCAAAGGATCTAAGTTTTGTCATCTTGTCCAACTCTTCAATCAAACACTTAGAATTCTTCAAAGATTTAGCATAAAGATTTTCAATGACAATGCTCCTAGGAACAAATTGAAAGAATTCATTCTTGCCAAAGGGATCTCTTATAACTTCAACAAAATCTGGGTGGATACTAATCATCTTAAGATCCTCTTTACTGTTGTTACTAGAAGTTGCACCCTTGCTCTTAGTAGCTTGAGTAGTCATGCCAATCTTTACAGGAGTTTTTTCAATAGTTTTAGCGGAAGCAAAAGCCTTCTCAAATTACTAAAGATTTCTTCCAGTTTATCAATCCGAGACGGACTTTCTTCAATTCTTTCATGAATTACAGTTCCCTTTTCTTTTAACAACTTAAAAACTTCTCCCGCTTTTGACCCAATTTTAGTAGCAAAATTATGCATCTTTTTATCTAAGTTTTCAATATGCTCTTCAGTAAGCATTTTCTTTTCAATGGCATCCAATCTTTCCATAACATGCTCAAGAGTCAAAGTTGTTTCATTAATCATAAGAGGTGGAGAGCCCACTAAATTTCCCATAGCATTAAAGCATCAAGAAAGGGACACATCAAGAAATTTCCACCGGTAATCATATCAAGGACGAATCTATACCAAGTGGTGATGCCCACATAAAAGCAACAAAGAAGAACAATGGTAGATTGCTTGCGAATAGATCTATTATGGGCATTGCAAATTCTATACCAAGCATCTTTTGAATTTTCTCCTCCCCTTTGTTTAAAGTTGAGAACCTCGTTCTCGAGAGTGCATGCGATAGAGGAAGAACTATCCATGACGATAATAATGGCAAACAAGATTGCACACAAAAACAGATCCGGCAAGAAAATGGCGAACGAAAAAGAGGGCAAATAAAACGGCAAATTTTTGCGAAGTGGGGGAGAGGAAAATGAGAGGCAAATGGAAAATAATGTAAATTGTGAGGAGATGAGATTTGTGATTAGGAACCCGGTATATGTTGAAGATCCTCCCCGGCAACGGCGCTAGAAATTCCTTTTGATGCGGCTTGAAGCTACGTCGGTATTTTCCCAAAGAGGAAGGGATGATGCATCACATCGGCGGTAGGTATTTCCCTCAGTTATGAGACCAAGGTTATTGAACCAATAGGAGAACCAAGCAACACAACGTAAAAAACACCAGCACACAAATAACAAATACTCGCAACTCGACATGTAAAAGGGGTTGTCAATCCCTTTCGGGTAGCGGCCCCCCAAGATGGCCAAACAGACGTGAATAAATTGTAGTAGATTGATAGGTCGAACGCCAAATAAAATAAATAAGAATAAATTGCAGCAAGGTATTTTTGGTTTAATATATTTGAAAATAAAAGCAAAGGAAAATAGACCGCAAAGGCAAATAATATGATAAAGAGACCCGGGGGCCATAGGTTTCACTAGTGGCTTCTCTCGAGAAAAATAGCAAACGGTGGGTAAACAAATTACTGTTGCGCAATTGATAGAACTTTAAATAATCATGACGATATCCATGTAATGATCATTACATAGGCGTCACGTCCAAGATTAGTAGGCCGACTCCTGCCTGCATCTACTACTATCACTCCACACATCGATCGCTATCCAGCATGCATCTAGTGTATTAAGTTCATGGAGAAACAGAGTAATGCAATAAGAACGATGACATGATGTAGACAAGATGTATTGATGTAGAAATAGACCCCATTGTTTTATCCTTAGTAGCAATGATACATACGTGTCGGTTCCCCTTCTGTCACTGGGATCAAGCACCATAAGATCAAACCCACTACAAAGCACCTCTTCCCATTGCAAGATAAATAGATCAAGTTGGCCAAACAAAACCCAAATATCGGACAAGAAATACAAGGCTATAGGCAATCATGCATATAAGAGATCAAAGAAACTCAAATAACTTTAATGGATATAGAAAGATAGATCTGATCATAAACTCAAAGTTCATCTGATCCCAACAAACACACCGCAAAAAGAGTTACATCATATGGATCTCCAAGAGACCATTGTATTGAGAATCAAACGAGAGAGAGGAAGCCATCTAGCTACTAACTACGGACCTGAAGGTCTACAAAGAACTACTCACGCATCATCGGAGAGGCACCAATGGAAGTGGTGAACCCCTCCGTGATGGTGTCTAGATTGGATCTGGTGGTTCGAGACTCTGCGACAGCCGGAATCGATTTTCATCGACTCCCCTTGGGTTTCTAGAATATTGGGGTATTTATAGAGCAAAGAGTTGGTTTAGGGGGCACCCGAGGTGGGCACAACCCACCTAGGCGTGCCTGGGCCCCTAGGGGCGCCCTGGTGGGTTGTGCTCCCCTCGGAGCACCCTCAGGTGCTTCTTCGGCAAACTGGATGTCTTCTGGTCCAAAAGAAATCTCCAAAAAGTTTTGCTGCGTTTGGACTCTTTTTGGTATTGATTTCCTACGATGTAAAAAACATGCAAAACACAACAACTAGCACTTGGCACTATGTCAATAGGTTACTACCAAAAAATGATATAAAATGATTATAAAACATCCAAGATTGATAATCTAACAGCATGGAACAATCAAAAAATATAGATACATTGGAGACATGCTAGTCCCTGGTATGCAGTTATCCTCCTCCATGGTAGACCTGGGTTGAGCCTATACGGAGAGGAAGTAGGGGTTGATGAGCTTCACGAGGAAATTCTATTCCTCCTCTTACTTATTGTCCTTGGAAGTGGCCCTCCCAGTAGAGGTTCCCGAAGAAGTGATAGGTCTCCGTCGTATCTATAAGTTTTGATTGTTTCATGCCAACATTATACAACTCTTATACACTTTTAGCAATATTTTATATGATTTATTTGGACTAATATATTGATCCATTGCCCAGTGCCAGTTCCTATTTGTTGCATGTTTTTTGTTTCACAGAAAATCCATATCAAACGAAGTCCAAATGTAATAAATATTTATGAAGAATTATATTGGAATATTTGTGAATTTTTGGAGGTGGAATCAACGTAGACGAGGGTCCATGGGCCCTAAGATACACCAGGGCACGCCAAGGGGTGCCAGGCGCGCCCAGGTGTCTTATGCCCTCCTCGTAAGGCGGTTGGGGCCCTTCTTCTGGTGCAAGAAAGATAATTTATGGAGAAAAATCATGTAAAAATTTCAGCGCAATCGGAGTTATAGGTCTCCAGGAATTAAGAAACCATGAAGGGCCAGATCTGAGGAACGCGAAATAGAAGATAACAGAGAGGGAGATCCAATATCGGAGGGGCTCCTGCCCCTCTACCGCCATGGAGGCCATGGACCAGACGGGGAACTCTCCTCCCATCTAGGGGAGGGGGGAGGCCAAGGAAGAAGAAGAAGGAGGGGGGCTCTCTCCCGGTGACGCCGCCGAGGCAAGGATCGTGATGACGATCTACATCAACAATCTTGCTACCGTCAACACCAACTTTCTCCCCCTCCATGCAGCGGTGTAACATCTCTTCTCCCTGCTATAATCTCTACTTAAACATGGTGCTCAACTCCATATAGTATTTCCCAATGATATTTCGCTATCCTATGATGTTTGAGGAGATCTGTTTTGTCCTATGGGTTAATCATGATCTTGGTTGGTATGACTGTATATCTTATTTATGGTGTTGTCCTACGGTGCCCTCTGTCTCGTGCAAACGTGAGGGGACCCCGCTGTAGGGTGTTGCAATATGTTCATGGTTTGCTTATTGTCAGTGTTGCAGGGGATGACAGCAGCCTAAACGCGGATAAGTGGGTTATGGTGTATGGGATAAAGAGGACTTAATAGTTAATGCTATGGTTGGGTTTCACGACCTTAATGATATTTAGTAGTTGCGGATGCTTGCTAGGGGTCCAATCATAAGTGCATATGATCCAAGTAGAGAAAGTATATTAGCTCATGCCTCTCCCTCATATGGAAATGCAAGAATGATTACCGGTATTTGTTATCGATTGCCTAGGGACAAATGACTTTCTTGTTGACAAAAGCTATCCACTTTTACCATCTTGCAATTTATCCATAGTTTTATTCTCGCAAAGTACTCATAGTTTTATTCATGCAAAATAGTTTCATACTTGTTTTAGGTAAAGCAAATGTCAAGTGTGCGTAGAGTTGTATCGGTGGTCGATAGAATTTGAGGGAATATTTGTGCTACCTTTAGCTCCTCGCTGGGTTCGACACTCTTATTTATCAAAGAAGGCTACAAACGATCCCCTATACTTGTGGGTTATCAAGACCTTTTTCTGGCGCCATTGCCGGGGAACAACATCGTGGGGTGAATATTCTTGTGTGTGCGTGTTTGCTTTATCACTAAGTAGTTTTAATTTTGTGTCCTTGTTTTCTATCTTTAGTTATGGGTAGGAAATGCAAAATACCACAAAAATTAGTTGTACCCGCTAAACCAAAGGTTGAAACCTTGATATTGCCAGCATCAGTGAGGGTTTCATTACCTTGATTCCTAAAACATCGTCACCTGAAACTGCCAATGACTATAGGTCAATTACCCTGCTAAATTGCTGTCTGAAAATCATCACCAAAATATTGGCCAACCGGTTGCAGAAGGTTATCTTGAGGATCATCCATAGAAACCAATATGGTTTCATTAAGGGGAGAACTATTCAAGATTGCCTTGCTTGGTCGTTTGAATATGTCCACCAGTGTCAGAGGTCGTCGCGTGAGATTATGTTGCTCAAATTGGACGTTGCCAAAGCCTTTGACACCATAGAACATGCCCCGATGATGGAGATCATGAAGCATATGGGTTTTGACGACAAGTTGCTGGGTTGGATGGACTGTATCTTTGGTTCTGGTGTGTCCTCGGTCTTACTCAGTGGGGTTCCAGGCAGAAATTTCAAATGCAAATGCGGGGTGCGCCGGGGGACCCCCTCTCTCCTCTGATTTTTGTCCTCGCCGTCGATCTTCTCCAAGCCGCGGTCAATGATGCTTTTGCTCGTGGATTGATTGATCTACCCATCCCATGCAACCGCGATGGGGACTATCCGGTGGTGCAGTACGCTGACGATACCATTCTGGTGATGCCTGCCTGCCCTGACCAAGCTGCTCGCATGAAAGCTATCCTAGAGGATTATGCTGCATCTGTTGGCCTGAAGATCAACTTTCACAAGTCCATGCTTATACCCATCAACCTTGATCAACAACGCGCACTTGATCTGGCTCACATTTTTGGTTGCTCGATTGGCTCTATGCCCTTCACGTACCTTGGTCTCCCCATGGGCACGACGAGACCGACGCTGCTTGATCTCATGCCGTTGGTACATGGGGTGGAAAAGAAGCTCTCAACGGCTCTTGCGTTAATGTCTTCTGGGGCAAAGCTAACCTTGGTCAATTCGGCAGTCACCTCCATGTTGATCTACGCCATGTGCACGATCAAGCTGCACCCCAAAGTTGTTGAGCACCTCGACAAGCTACGCAGGTATTGTCTCTGGGCGAAGAACTCCACTGATGGCGTCAAAAACTATTCCCTCGCTGCATGGGAATTGGTTTGCAGACCCAAATGCAAAGGGGGGCTTGGTGTCATTGATATCAAAACCCGAAACGTTGCCCTCCTTCTGAAACATTTGTTTAAATTCTACAACCACCACGATGTCCCCTGGGAGAATTTGATCTGGGACACATACTACTCTGATAGAATTCCACATGCAGTGGAACCGTTGGGTTCTTTCTGGTGGTGTGACATTATGCAGCTCAGTGATGATTTTCGTGGGATTACCAAGGTCACTCTGGGCAATGGTTCCTCCTCCCTGTTCTTGAAAGACGCATGGTTCGATGATCGTGATACACCTCTGATGGAGGTCTACCCCAGAGCCTTCTCTTTCTGTCTGAATGAAGATGAACCAGTGGTTAATATTCTCACTGCCTCTGACCCAAGTTTGATATTTCACCTGCCTCTCTCCATGCAAGCTAGAGAGGAAATCAGAGAAATCCAACAGGGGTCCATGCATGTCCCACTGGACGGTGATTGCCATGACTCATGGGTCTGCAACCTTGGTGAGCCTTTCTCCTCCAAGAGATATTATGAACACTGTTTCAGGGACACGGTTGCTGATGTGGCCTTTGGTTGGCTCTGGAAGGCCAAGAGTCCTATCAAGTTTAAAATGTTTGGCTGGTTGCTGATGGTCGATCGGCTGAACACCAGGAATATGCTCAAGCATCGGCACTTTGCTGTGGCTGGGAACAACTACACGTGCATGTTTTGTCAAAACCCTCCTGAGGAAACGGTCGAGCACCTTTTCTTCAACTGTCCGTTTAGCCGACATTGCTGGGACAAGGTTGGCGTGCTCTGGACAAGTTCTGGGAATAGGCTATCCATGATACATGCTGGCAAAGATAGTTGGCACCTGCCATTGTTTATGGATATTTTCTTGTTGGCTGCTTGGAATCTGTGGAAAGAGAGAAACAATATTCACTTCAGGGGGATTCCACACTCGTTTGGCTCATGGCTGGCTAGATTCAAAGAGCTTTTGGCTTTGTTAGTTCACAATTCTAAGGAGGGCCTGCGTCCCTCCCTAGAAACATACATTCAAAGCTTGTAGCCACTGTTTTGGTGGATCACACATGGCCAGGGGGCCTTACAACCCACTTGTAATGATGTTACTGGTTCCTTGTGAGTAATACAAAGTCAGCTGGATAGGCGTAACTGGTTCCTTGTGAGTAATACAAAGTCAGTGGGAGCCTCTCCCACTGTCATGCATTAAAAGAAACCAATGGTTGAAGTACCACCCAAAATCTATCATACTACTGATACGTCTCCAACGTATCTATAATTTATGAAGCATTCATGCTATTTTATTATCTATTTTGAATGATTATGGGCTTTATTATACACTTTTATATTACTTTTGGGACTAACCTATTAACCGGAGGCCCAGCCCATATTGCTGTTTTATTGCTTGTTTCAGTATTTCGAAGAAAAGGAATATCAAACGGAGTCCAAACGGAATGAAACCTTCGACAACGTGATTTTTTGGAAGAATATCACCCAGGAGACTTGGAGTTCACGTTAGAAGACCCTCGAGGAGGCCAGGAGATAGGAGGGCGCGCCTATCGGTGTCAAAACCGGCGGATCTCGGGTAGGGGGTCCCGAACTGTGCGTCTCGGCGGATGGTAACAGGAGAAAAGGGACACGATGTTTTACCCAGGTTCGGGCCCTCTTGATGGAGGTAAAACCCTACGTCCTGCTTGATTGATATTGATGATGTGGGTATTACAAGAGTAGATCTACCACGAGATCAAGGAGGCTAAACCCTAGAAGCTAGCCTATGGTATGATTGTTGTAATTGTTGTTGTGTCCTACGGACTAAAGCCATCCGGTTTATATAGACACCGGAGAGGGCTAGGGTTACATAGAGTCGGTTACAATGGTAGGAGATCTACATATCCGTATCGCCAAGCTTGCCTTCCACGCCAAGGAAAGTCCCATCCGGACACAGGACAGAGTCTTCAATCTTGTATCTTCATAGTCTTGGAGTCCGGCCGATGATGATAGTTCGGCTATCCGGACACCCCCTAGTCCAGGACTCCCTCAGTAGCCCCTGAACCAGGCTTCAATGATGACGAGTTCGGCGCGCATATTGTCTTCGGCATTGCAAGTCGGGTTCCTTCTCCGAATAGTTTGTAGAAGATTGTGAACACCAGGATAGTGTCCGGCTCTGTAAAATAAGTTCCACATACCACCGTAGAGAGAATAATATTTACACAAGTTCAATCTGCTGACGTATTTGGTGGCGTGATGTCACACCACTGCCAAGCCTTTACTTGAATCATTTTTATTGTACCGCCTCAGCACGTTTAGCGAAGCGGTTTCCTTGGCACGTCTTGTCGAAGCAGAGATCGTGTCCCCCTTATTCCGGGATTCTCATCAATACGGACGTGGGTAACCCCACCACGCCCGTTGCCACGCCTCCTCCATCGAAGGCGAGTTCCAAACGGTTACGGGGACGGCTCTTGGTATTATCCCTCTTTATAATGAGACCAAGGCTCGTTTCCTTTCTTTAATCCTCAATCGAATCCGCCCCTTGCCCCGAGCTCCAACACTCAGGGCTCCAGATTCGAGCGCTTTGGAACTTCGACAATGTCCGGCTCTGACTTGCAGGGCCGGTGGATGCCCTCCTCCATCACGGAGGAGGACGTGCTAAAGCTGAGAGAAGCCAGGTACTTAACCTACGAGATTTCGCATAGGCTGCCTGCCCAAGGGCAAGTCATCCCTACTCCCGAGCCTGGCGAGAGCGTCGTGTTCGTATCTCACCTCCGTCGGGGTTTAGGCTTCCCGATGGATCCCTTCGTGAGGGGGCTCATGTTTTACTATGGGTTGGAATTCCACGATTTGGCTCCGGAGTCCATCCTCCACATCTCATCATTCATTGTCGTCTGTGAAGCCTTCCTCCGCACTACCCCTCACTTTGGTTTGTGGCTCAAAACCTTCAACGTGGAGCCGAAGATGATCGGGGGGCATCAGGCAGAGTGCGGCGGGGCGGTTATAAGCAAGAGGGCCGATGCTCCATGGCCCGAAGGCTCTTTCCAGGAGGAACTCGGTTTGTGGCAACAGGAGTGGTTCTATATTACCACTCCCAGGGGCAGCAGGCAGAGGCCGCCGCCCATCTTTCGCTCAGGACCTCCACATCGGCTGATGTCATGGGTCAACAAAGGGCTTAACTGGGGGCCGTCAAAGGACGTACCCCTATTGCAGGGCCGGATTCGAGACCTCCAAGAGAGGGAGATCAATCTGGTCATAGTGATGCAGGTTATGCTGGTTCGGCGTCTTCTGCCCTGCAAACGCTGCCCCCTCCGCCTGTGGGAATTCAATCCAGAGGGGCCACGAGCTCTCCAACACTTCATGGGTACGACACCCGTGGAGATGTACAAATTGTTCTTCGGATCACAAGAAGTGTGTCCGGCATTGACCAAGGAAGCCGGCCTAAGCTGCAATCGCCCGGATGCTCAGGTAAGTAGCCCTATGTCCGGAAATACCGTTTGTCTGCATATTCTTGGACTTGCCTTTTAACCAGTCGTCCTTTGAATAGGAGTGGATAGCGCAAGCAAAACTGATATGGTGTCCGGCCCCCCTCCCGGAGACCGCGCCAGATTCGGTGCTGGTCAAGATGCTGGAGGTTGCACCTCCAGAGGAGGGCGAAGGGGAAAACAGAGAAACTACCGCCTCTATTAAGGAGGCTTTCGAGAAAGGGGGGATCGAGAATCCCTCCTTCCAGGGGGAGAAGAGGACCGCTTCCGAAGATCTAGAGGCTAAGGCCTCAAAGCGGGGGAAGAAATATTCACCCAAGGGTCCTACACCAGGGGGAACCCTGGCCGCACTATCTCCCCTAAGGAATCAGCCCTCCAGCAAGCCGTAAGTAGAAAAAGGGGAGTTTTGTAATAAGAGACATCCCTATTTTTGCTTCTGAGGATAACCGAAGTTTTCATCTTGTAGTTCGGATCTCCGTCCTTCTCAGCAGAGCTCGTCTTCGGGGGACCTTCGTCCGGAGATGATGGAGAGCGAGACGCCTCCATCTGCCGCGCCATCAGGTGGGGCGGGCGACCCTGAAGTATCATCGCGGAGGGTCTCTCCAAGTCCGGCGGGACCGGAGAGTTCGGCACCAACTGGTGTACGGCCGGGGGAGCTGGAGGATTTGCTCGAGAGGGCGCCTATCTCAGAAGGTCACCGTACATTGATGAGTATGGTGATTGAAAGATTTTCATCCGCCGAGGGCGGGTTGCATGATGCCGTTAGAAGTTTGCTGGCGGGGTTTGAGGTACGTAAAAATGACGTACCTTTTGACAGTTTTTACACATAAAGTGCGCCCTGTGTAGATAGTAGCCCCTGAGACTCGGTATGTTGTCGAAAGCGACAGCATGCCGAGGATCATAATCTCATTTATTAATTCCCGCCTTTCCTATGCAGGTGGCTGATAGTCCGGTGGCCAGCCGGACTGATGGAGTTGCCGAACTAAAGCGGCAACTAGACGTTGTGGATGCGGACATCGCGCTGGTCAATAAACGACTTGACGAGTCACAAGGTAGGTTGCTTCTCCGTGGTCACCTGGTAAGGGAGCTGATGCCCACTCCTTACAACATGTATGCTTGATGCAGATGGCGCCGCTGCTGTGGAAGACCTTCGGGCGGAGCTTGCTCGGGCCAAGGACCAAGCCAGAAAGAGTGACGCGGCTGCCTTGAAGGCAGCGGAGGAGCTAAAAGCCGAGAAGGCTGCTCACTGCCGAAGCAGGGAGGAAATGGCCGTAATGGCCGTGAAATTAAAAGATGCTACCGACCGCTACGAGGTTCTTGAGAGAGAACGCCAAGCGGAGCAAGAGGGCCTGAAGAAGGCCACCGCCGAAGCCAAGGATGCCCGTTCTGCAATGCGGGCTATAAAGGAGGAACTGCGTCAGGCCGGAGATGTTGTGGCTGGAAAGCCCTTTCTGTTGCGTAGGAAATTCACGGATCCGAAGTATGCTCAGTTGGGCCAGCTGTGGAGTGCGGAGAATCCTTATCTGGATTTGGCGGTGAGTGCGGCGGACACGGTTCGGCACTTCCGAAGTCAGAAGGATCATGAAATGGAAGAGCTGTTTTGGTCTCAATTCCAAAGTCCAGAGCGTCCACTGCCGTTGACCGATCAGTTAGCTGAGTGGGCTGAGCTGAATAGATTGTCCGGACTAGCCATGACGGATGTGGTCGCTCATCTGTGGCCGGAAAGGCCCAAGCCGAAGAGTTACTTTGGTTTATTGCAGCAATTCCTTGGGGCGGTACCGCATATCAAGGCGATGAAACGGTCGGCCTGCATAGAGGGCGCATGGATGGCTCTTGCCCGTGTTAAGACATACTGGGCGGAGATGAATGCCACCGATGTTGCATCCCGGGATTCGGACGAGAGCCGATTACCCACCGAGCACTATTTTGAGGAAGTCCTGCAGGGCGCTCGTGTAATAGAGTCGCAGTGCTCGAAAAATGTCATGTTCAAATGACGTGTATGATTTGTGAGATCATATGTATAATGCATCGACTTTTTATACTTGTGCGTTCAAGTATTGAAATATCCCCTGTGCGGCCGTTTATGTACATATATTTGTAACCTGAAAGATGGCAGTCTTTGGCTTCAGCCCCCACGCGCATAGTGCGGGGGTGTTTGCAAAAAAAGGCGCATTTTCACACTTAATCCAACGTCTTGGTCCTTTGAAGGAGGTGATAGCATAGCAAACTAGGCAACCGGACTATAATGCTTTATCACTTTCACTTAGCCATAGGAGCTCGATGGTGGGGCTATGATATAGCCCCTAGAGGCACCGCGATCTCCGAACTCGGGGCGCGTGTGTGCCTGACCGGGAAGCGGCCCTTTGTCAAAGCGGAGGAATTCTAAACATTCCGATAGTCGATCGAGTGGTTGACCAGTCTCTCGCTATATCATGACAGTCAGTTTTCGGCTTTCTCTACTGAGGTGCTCGCCCGGCCGAACCGGGGCACAATCGCAGTAGTTCTCCTGGTGCCGCGTTAGCCGATGATGCGGAACGTAAGGCAGCAAAACACAGGAGCCGGGCAAACCCAACATTTGACCAAAGACATGATTCGGAGCTGATGCATATAAGGCCTAACTCGAGACGCCGAACACTCCCTAAGGTATTCGGACTTTATGATAATGGGCAGAACAATGCCCTAAGCCCCTATTGTCCAGGTGCAAGCGGGAACTTCTGACGCGGCCGATGCCAAAACGCCAGCCTCCTCCTTGGTTATTGTGGGGAACCGGGGGATGAGTATCAACAAGAGACAGTAAGAAAGGTTTACGCAGGGTCTTAATCTGAAAAGATTCCTTGCAACGGGTCCCTGCTGCACGTCTGCGCCTGTGTCTCCGTTGTGCTGTATCCTGGACGGGTGTAGCACATGGTTCATCTGTAAAAGAGAAGAACTTAGTTTGGGAAAAACATCGTGCAAAAAATGTATTTAAAACAGAGTATAATTTGGGAGATGGATAAAACTGAGTTTTATTGGTTCTCATTGTTTATACGTGCAGCCCCTTGTATGTGGCTAGGAAGCCCCTTGTTTATCTAAGCCAGACTCGCCTAACCGTGTCCGAGGTCTAAATGACCTGTTTTTAGGGGCTTTGATCAAAAAGGTTGATGTGTGGCTGTTAAGGCAGTCTCACATTTTTCGTGGTCAAGGGACACTTGGAGTTTCCTTTTGATAAGATTATGCCTCGTGGATCGGGCGTTTTTAGTGTAAGATACGCGTAATGCGGTTTTGCATTAAAGCGGGTGAAAGCTTCGCGTCCCAGTAGTGCTTGATGGCCACTTTTGAATGGGGCGATATGGAAGGTTAGCTTTTCGCGACGGAAGTTGTCGGGTGAACCGAACACAACTTTTGGTAGTACAGAGCCTGTACACTTGGCATATGGGCCTGCTGTTGCGCTGCTGTTGCTTCCTTGAAGGAAGTGTTGCTGTGGCGGATTTTGGTAGGGTCTATCCCCATTCGGCGGATGGTATCCTGGTATAACAGGTTTATATCGCTTCCGCACAATTTATCACATGAAGTGAGTTCACTGTTTTGACCTCTAGTGGGAAAGTCTTCTGTACTCCGGTCTGCTGCTTGTGGGATTCGTCATCGTCTCCGCTTGGTGTGTCGAGCCCCTTGTGTTCGGCGTTGAGTCGGCCGGACTGCTTGAAGACCCAACAATCTCGGTGGGTGTGGTTTGCAGGTTTCCCGGGGGTACTGTGGATTTGACATGTCCGATCCAAAATTTTGTTTAGGTTGGATAGCTCGTCACTGTTGTCCTTAGGAGGCAGTGTTTTGTTGTTCGGCCGAGAGCTTTTGAATCCGGCATTGACCGCCGTGTTCTTTGGGCCATTTTCTTTATTCCGGCGCTGATCTTTTCTGCATCGTGATTTCCCATTTCCATCTCTGACCTCAGATGTACTTGGGTTGCTGGTGCTGCATCTTGCCAGCCAGCTATCTTCTCCCGCACAAAAGCGGGTCATGAGGCTCGTTAGCGCGGCCATTATTCTTGGCTTTTCCTGGCCGAAGTGTCTGGCGAGCCATTCGTCTCGAACATTATGTTTAAAAGCCGCTAAGGCTTCGGCATCCGGACAGTCGACTATTTGGTTCTTTTTAGTGAGGAACCTGTTCCAGAATTTGCACGCTGACTCTCCGGGTTGTTGAGTTATGTGACTTAAATCGTCTGCATCCGGAGGGCAGACATAAGTCCCCTAAAAATTTGCTCTAAACGCGTCCTCGAGCTCTTCCCAACTTCCAATGGTATTTTCTGGGAGGCTTTTAAGCCAATGCCGAGCTGGCCCTTTGAGCTTGAGGGGTAGATATTTTATGGCATGGAGATCGTCTCCTCTAGCCATATGTATGTGTAGGATGTAATCCTCAATCCAGACTCCAGGGTCTGTGGTTCCGTCGTATGCTTCTATATTTACGGGCTTGAATCCCGCTGGAAATTCATGATCTAGCACCTCACCGGTGAAACATAGTGGGTGTGCGGCGCCCCTGTTTTGGGTGTGCCATTACCTGCGAGCACTCGGCATGTTGTGTTGCTTCCTGGGGCCCTCTTTTTTGGCCCGTAAATGGACCTGACCGGGCCATCCTTTTGGCGAGCATCTTTATGTGCGTCATGTGCTGGCTTGTGTGCGGCGCCGCTTGCCGCTCTTGGCCTGTCATCTGGTCGTCTATCCGGCCAGGCGGCCTCTTTGTTTTTTGATTGTGGTGGCTCTACGGCCTCCTCGTCGAATTTGGGTAGCAGCTTGCACTTCGGGTAGCTCTTTGCTTGGTAACTATTGCCGTATTTGTCTGCGGTTTTGAGTACTTTGCTCCACCTCATTCTGAGTACGTCTTCCGCTGTATTGAGCTTCCGTTTCTGCTTCTTCAAACTTCTTGCGGTGGCGACGAGCCTTTTGTGAAGGTTCTTATGCTCCAGTGATGTGTCCGGCGTGAGATCATCTGGACTGTTGTTTTCGCCGAGGATGGGTTGATTATCCGATTCATCTTGTTTGGGTGGTTGCTTCGTTGCATGTTCGTCGTCCACTGGTTTGCCCTGCTCTACGGCTGGGTCATTATGGGCGTTGTTGTTATCGAGGCGAGACTTCGGGCAGCGCTTGCGTCGCCGTTTTGGTTGTTTTTTGGGGGAATTGCCCTTCGCCGCATCCCGTTGTTCCTCGTTATCGCTTCCTTTTGGTGTGTCCACCACGTATATGTCACGAGTTGAGGTGGCTTTCCAGTGCCCACTAGGTGCTGGTTCTTGGTCGTCTCCAGCGTCCTCGTCCATACCGTCGATGTCTTCGGAGGCGTAGTCTGGCATGTCGGTTAGATCGTCGACAGTGGCTACAAAGTGGGTGGTGGGTGGGCTTTGAATTTCTTCGTCGTCCGCATCCCAACCGTCCTGACCGCAGTCCGGCCAGGGCTCTCCTGATAACGAGAGATATTTTAGAGAACTCAGAATGTCGCCAAAAGGTGAGTGTTGAAAGATGTCCGCGGTCGCGAACTCCATGATCGGCGCCCGGTCGGATTCGATTGGAGGGGGCGCGAGAGGTTCGGAGTCCGACAAGGAGTCCGGCACCTTGGAGTCACGAGCTTCAGAAGGGACGAAGTCAGTATCCAGCTCTATCGCCGCAGAGGTTGCAGCCCCCGAGGCGGTGTCTAACCATCCGTCCTCGATCTGCGCAGCCGGCTCCGAATTGAGGGTCGGAGCGGGTTCGTGTGCGGCCTCCAGGGCACTGTCCGGCAGCAGAGCTAAGTCATGCCCATCGTGACAGTGCGGCGCGCTAGGCTGTGGCTCAAATCCGTCGAAGATCAAGTCTCCGCGGATGTCAGCCGTGAAGTTAAGACTTCCAAATCTGACCTGACGGCCAGGGGCGTAGCTTTCGATCTGCTCCAGATGGCCAACCGAATTGGCCCGCAGTGCAGAGCCGCCGAATACGAAGATCTGTCCGGGGAGAAAAGTCTCACCCTGGACCGCGTCGTTGTTGATGATCGAAGGAGCCATCGAGCCTACCGACGACGACACAGAGGAACTCTCAATGAAAGCACCAATGTCGGTGTAAAAAACGGCGGATCTCGGGTAGGGGGTCCCGAACTGTGCGTCTAGGCGGATGGTAACAGGAGACAAGGGACATGATGTTTTACCCAGGTTCGGGCCCTCTTGATGGAGGTAAAACCCTACGTCCTTCTTGATTGATATTGATTATGTGGGTATTACAAGAGTAGATCTACCACGAGATCAAGGAGGCTAAACCCTAGAAGCTAGGCTATGGTATGATTGTTGTAATTGTTGTTGTGTCCTACGGACTAAAGCCATCCGGTTTATATAGACACCAGAGAGGGCTAGGGTTACATAGAGTCGGTTACAATGGTAGGAGATCTACATATCCGTATCGCCAAGCTTGCCTTCCACGCCAAGGAAAGTCCCATCCGGACACGGGACGGAGTCTTCAATCTTGTATCTTCATAGTCTTGGAGTCCGGCCGATGATGATAGTTCGGCTATCCGGACACCCCCTAGTCCAGGACTCCCTCAGCGCCCCTCCCCTACTGGGCACGCCCCCTGTCTCGTGGGCCCCTCGAGCACCTCCCGACCGATTTCTTTCGCCTATATAAGCCTACGTACCCTAAAACCATCGAATATCAAGATAGATCGGGAGTTCCACCGCCGCAAGCCTCTGTAGCCACCAAAAACCTCGCGGGAGCCCTTCCTGGCACCTTGCTGGAGGGGGGATCCTTCACTGGTGGCCATCTTCATCATCCCGGCGCTATCCATGACGAGAAGGGAGTAGTTCACCCTCGAGGCTGAGGGTATGTACCAGTAGCTATGTGTTTGATCTCTCTCTATCGTGTTCTCTCTCGTGTTCCCTCTATGGCACGATCTTGATGTATCCCGAGCTTTGCTATTGTAGTTGGATCTTATGATGTTTCTCCCCCTCTACTCTCTTATGATGAATTGAGTTTTCCCTTTGAAGTTATCTTATTGGATTGAGTCTTTTATGAGAACACTTGATGTATGTCTTGCCGTGCTTATCTGTGGTGACAATGGGATGTCATGTGCCACTTGATGTATGTTTTGGTGACTAACTTGCGGGTTCCACCCATGAAGCTATGCATAGGGGTTGGCACACGTTCTTGACTCTCCGGTAGAAACTTTGGGGCAATCTTTGAAGTACTTTGTGTTGGTTGAATAGATGAATCTGAGATTGTGTGATGCTTATCGTATAATCATGCCCACGGATACTTGAGGTGACAATGGAGTATCTAGGTGACATTAGGGTTTTGGTTGATTTGTGTCTTAAGGTGTTATTCTAGTATGAACTCTATGATGGATTGAGCGGAAAGAATAGCTTCATGTTATTTTACTACGAACTCTTGAATAGATAGAACAGAAAGGATAACTTTGAGGTGGTTTCGTACCCTACCATAATCTCTTCGTTTGTTCTCCGCTATTAGTGGCTTTGGAGTGACTCTTTATTGCATGTTGAGGGATTGTTATATGATCTATCTATGTTATTATTGTTGAGAGAACTTGCACTAGTGAAAGTATGAACCCTAGGCCTTGTTTCCTATCATTGCAATACCATTTACGCTCACTTTTATCGCTTCCTACCTTGCTGTTTTTATAATTTCAGATTACAAATACCTTTATCTACCATCTATTTTGCACTTGTATCACCATCTGTTCACCGAACTAGTGGACCTATACAAATTACCATTGTATTGGGTGTGTTGGGGACACAAGAGACTCTTTGTTATTTGGTTGCAGGGTTGTTTGAGAGAGACCATCTTCATCCTACGCCTCCTACGGATTGATAAACCTTAGGTCATCCACTTGAGGGAAATTTGCTACTGTCCTATAAACCTGTGCACTTGCAGGCCCAACAACGTCTACAAGAAGAAGGTTGTGTAGTAGACAGCAAGCTCTTTTCTCGCGCTGTTGCCGGGGAGGCTAGGTAAGCGACACTCATACCCCGTCAACTAAGCTCTTTTCTGGCGTCGTTGCCGGGGAGGTGAGTGCTTGAAGGTATATCTTTAGATCTTGCAATCGAATCTTTTTGTTTCTTGTTTTATCACTAGTTTAGTTTATAAAAGAAAATTACAAAAAATGGATTTGAGTTTGTCTCATACGCTTCATCTTTTTAATATCTTTCGTGAGAATGATGGAAAGGAAAATTGTGCTCAAGTGCTAGAAGAAGAAGTCTATAAAATGTTTGGTACTAAATCTTGTATGATGAGCATTATTGCAATGTTGTTAGTATGAATTCCTTGAATATCCATGATGCTAATGATATGCAAAGCTACAAGCTTGGGGATGCTATGTTTGATGAAGATGATATTTTTTTGTCCCCCAAGTTTTGATGAGAATATTTATTATGATGAAAGCATGCCTCCTATTTATGATGATTATATTGATGAAAGTGGGTTTGGAAGAGTGTTAACTTTAGGTAGTATTGATCCCACCATTTTGGAGGATATTGAATCTTATTGTGATGAATATGAAAGTGGATTTGGAAGAGTGTCAACTTTATTTAGTGATGATTCCACTATTTTGGAAGAGGTTCCAATTGATTATGAGAACAAAGTTGCTATCTATGATGATTATTGTGATGACTTGTATGCTATTAAGAATAATTATAACCATGAAACTTGTCATCATGATTTTAGTTTTCAATTGGATTATGCCTCACATGATAATTATTTTTTTGAGTTTGCTCCCACTACTATTCATGAGAAAAAATTTGCTTATGTGGAGAGTAGTAAATTCTCTATGCCTGTAGATCATGAAAAGAATGCTTTATGTGCTGGTTATATTGTTAAATTCATTCATGATGCTACTGAAAATTATTATGAGAGAGGAACATATTCTTGTAGGAATTGCAATAATATCAAGTTTCCGCTCTATGTGTTGAAATTCTTGAAGCTATGCTTGTTTTATCTTCCTATGCTAGTTGATTATTGTTCCCATAAGTTGTTTGCTCACAAAATCCCTATGCATAGGAAGTGGGTTAGACTTAAATGTGCTAGTCATATTCTTCATGATGCTCTCTTTATGTTTCAATTCTTATCTTTTATGTGAGCATCATTGCCATCATCATGCCTAGCTAGAAAAGGCATTAAAGAAAAGCGCTTGTTGGGAGACAACCCAATATTTATCCTTACTGTTTTTGTGTGTCCACATGATTATGCTACTGTATTAATCATGTTTTGTAGCTTTTGTTTCAATAAAGTGCCAAGTAGAACCTTTGGGAATACTTGGGTGAAGTCTTTATGATCTTGCTGTAAAAAACAGAAACTTTAGCGCTCACGAGAATAGCTACCATTTTTTACTGGAGAGTGATTTTAGGTTGATTATTTTTGCAGATGATTAATAGACAATTTCCTCAGGTCCACCAATTTATTTCATAATTTTTGGGATTCCATAAGTATACGTTTGATACAGATTACTACAGACTGTTCTGTTTTTGACAGATTCTGTTTTCATTGTGTTGTTTGCTTATTTTGGTGAATCTATGGCTAGTATGTAAGGGTATGAACCATAGAGAAGTTAGAATAAAGTAGATATTACACCAATATGAATTTATAATGAGTTCATTACAGTACCTAAGTGGTGGTTTTATTTTCTTATACTAGCGGAGCTTACGAGTTTTGTTTGAGTTTTGTGTGGTTGAAGTTTTCAAGTTTTGGGTAAAGATTCGATGGACTATGGAATAAGGAGTGGAAAGAGCCTAAGATTGGGGATGCCCAAGGCACCCCAAGGTAATATTCAAGGACAACCAAGCAACTAAGCTTGGGGATGCCCCAGAAGGTATCCCCTCATTCGTCTTTGTTCATCGGTAACTTTACTTGGAGCTATATTTTTATTCACCACATGATATTTTTTGCTTGGAGCGTCATTTTCTTTTTAGTATTTGCTTTCTGTTATTTAGAATAATGTTTTGCATCTTTATTTTCAATAAAAATGTCAAGGATAGCCTTTGCCATGCTTATTTTGCTAGTATACATGTTGCTGTTTGAAAACAGAAAGTTTACCGCTGTTGCAAAAATTCCCTAGAAAAGTCAGAGAATGGTATAATGTTGAATCTATTTGCATATTAATCTCTGATAAATTTATTACAGTGGGAATTTTCTCTCATAAATTTTGGAGTTAGGGAAGTATTGATACTCTTGCATTCTTTACAGACTGCACTGTTTTGGCAGATTGCTGTTATGGTTGCATTGTTTGCATATGTTTGCTTGATTCTATTTGAGGATTGGAGTATTAGATATGCAGAGGCATTTAGTATGCAATGTTGAATAATAATCTTAGTGATTTGTTACAGTAGAAAATTATAAGGTTTTGCATTGGTTTATACTAACCTATCTCACGAGTTTTTGTTGAGTTTGTTGTGAATGAAGCTTTTGATAAAAAGAGAAACCGTGACATGAAAGGAATTAAGGAGACAAAAAAGTTCAAGCTTCGGGATGCCCAAGGTACCCCAAGATAATATTTCAATAAGTCTCAAGCATCTAAGCTTGGGGATGCCCCGTAGTCATCCCACCTTTCTTCTTCAACAACTATCGGTTAGTATCGGTTGAGCCTAAGTTTTTGCTTCTTCACATGAGTTGTGCTATCCTTGCAGTGTCATTTTGTTTTGCTTTGCTTTCTGTTTGAATACAATACCAAGATCTGAAATTCTTAAATAAGAGAGAGTCTTCACATAGTTGCATAATTATTTAGCTACTCATCGATCTTCACTTATATCTTTTTGGAGTAGTTTTTCATTTACTCTTGTGCTTCAGTTATATCCTATGAGTAAATGGTTGAATGAGTTGAATGTCATAAATCTGAAATTATATATGTCTCATTTGCTTATCCCATGGGGAGTAATGACTTCACATCTAAGAAGTAGAGGTTGTAAAATTATTGAAGGTTAGCAAGCATTGTATTGGTCATTTGAACAATTCATGAAAGAATATTGAAGGAAGAGAGATTTCACATATAAATATACTATCCTAGGCATCTTTTATAATTGTGAGCACTCATTAAGTATGACATGCTAAAGAGTTGATGTTGGACAAGGAAGACAATGTAATGGGTTATGTTTTCTCACATCTCAGTTAAAGTATATTGTCATGGATCATTCAAACATGTTGAGTTTGCCTTTCCCCCTCATGCTAGCCAAAATTCCTTGCACCAAGTAGAAATACTACTTGTGCTTCCAAATATCCTTAAACCCAGTTTTTGCCATGAGAGTACACCATACCTACCTATGGATTGAGTAAGATCCTTCAAGTAAGTTGTCATCGGTGCAAGCAATAAAAATTGCTCTCTAAATATGCATGACTTATTAGTGCAGAGAAAATAAGCTTTGTACGATCTTGTTATGGAAGCAATAAAAGCGACGAACTGCATAATAAAGGTCCATATACAAGCAATATAAAGTGACGTTCTTTCGCATTAAGATTTTGTGTATCCAACCCTAAAAGTGCATGACAACCTCTGCTTCCCTCTGCGAAGGGCCTATCTTTTACCTTATGTCTTTTACTTTATGCAAGAGTCAAGGTGATCTTCACCATTCCCTTTTTCATTTTATCCTTTGGCAATCACTTTGTGTTGGGGTGATCCTGATATATATATCCAATCGGATGTAAGTTAGCATGAACTATTATTGTTGACATCACCCAAAGGTGAATACGTTTGAAGGCAACACTATAAGCCCCTATCTTTCTATGTGTTCAATTAAAACTTTGGACCCATTAGTATTGTGTGAGTGTTAGCAATTGTAGAAGACTATATGATAGTTGAGTATGTGGAGTTTGCTAAATCAAAGCTCTGACATAGACCCTTCCTGAAAATAAGATGAATTGCAATTGTTTGATGACTAAGAATGAAGTTTGCTAGCTTTCAAGAAAGCTTATGATCTATGCTTTAACATGTGAATAGCTTGTTACTTGACTATGAAAAGTTTTATGAGATGAACTACTGTTATGACATATATTGATGCTAGTAAAGGTGACTGAAATTATCATTGATCAAACTTGTGCACCTCTAGCATTCACACTTCATAAATTCTTTCTTTATCATTTACCTACTCGAGGACGAGCAGGAATTAAGCTTGGGGATGCTGATACGTCTCCAACGTATCTATAATTTATGAAGCATTCATGCTATTTTATTATCTGTTTTGAATGATTATGAGCTTTATTATACACTTTTATATTACTTTTGGGACTAACCTATTAACCGGAGGCCCAGCCCATATTGTTGTTTTATTGCCCGTTTCAGTATTTCGAAGAAAAGGAATATCAAACGGAGTCCAAACGGAATGAAACCTTCGACAACGTGATTTTTTTGGAAGAATATCACCCAGGAGACTTGGAGTTCACGTCAGAAGACCCTCGAGGAGGCTAGGAGATAGTAGGGCGCCCCCCCCCCTACTGGACGTTCCCCCTGTCTCGTGGGCCCCTCGAGCACCTCCCGACCGACTTCTTTCGCCTATATAAGCCTACGTACCCTAAAACCATTGGATATCAAGATAGATCGGGAGTTCCGCCGCCGCAAGCCTCTGTAGCCACCAGAAACCTCTCGGGAGCCCTTCCCGGCACCCTGCCGGAGGGGATCCTTCAACGGTGGCCATCTTCATCATCCCGACGCTATCCATGACGAGAAGGGAGTAGTTCACCCTCGAGGCTGAGGGTATGTACCAGTAGCTATGTGTTTGATCTCTCTCTATCGTGTTCTCTCTCGTGTTCCCTCTATGGCACGATCTTGATGTATCCTGAGCTTTACTATTGTAGTTGGATCTTACAATGTTTCCCCCCCCCTCTACTCTCTTGTGATGAATTGAGTTTTCCCTTTGAAGTTATCTTATCGGATTGAGTCTTTTATGAGAACACTTGATGTATGTCTTGCCGTGCTTATCTGTGGTGACAATGGGATATCATGTGCCACTTGATGTATGTTTTGGTGACCAGCTTGTGGGTTCCGCCCATGAACCTATGCATAGGGGTTGGCACACGTTCTTGACTCTCCGGTAGAAACTTTGGGGCACTCTTTGAAGTACTTTGTGTTGGTTGAATAGATGAATCTGAGATTGTGTGATGCTTATCATATAATCATGCCCACGGATACTTGAGGTGACAATGGAGTATCTAGGTGACATTAGGGTTTTGGTTGATTTGTGTCTTAAGGTGTTATTCTAGTATGAACTCTATGATGGATTGAGCGGAAAGAATAGCTTCATGTTATTTTACTACGAACTCTTGAATAGATAGAACAGAAAGGATAACTTTGAGGTGGTTTCGTACCCTACCATAATCTCTTTGTTTGTTCTCCACTATTAGTGGCTTTGGAGTGACTCTTTATTGCATGTTGAGGGATTGTTATATGATCTATCTATGTTATTATTGTTGAGAGAACTTGCACTAGTGAAAGTATGAACCCTAGGCCTTGTTTCCTATCATTGCAATACCATTTACGCTCACTTTTATCGATTGCTACCTTGCTGTTTTTATAATTTCAGATTACAAATACCTTTATCTACCATCTATTTTGCACTTGTATCACCATCTATTCGCCGAACTAGTGCACCTATACAAATTACCATTGTATTGGGTGTGTTGGGGACACAAGAGACTCTTTGTTATTTGGTTGCAGGGTTGTTTGAGAGAGACCATCTTCATCCTATGCCTCCTACGGATTGATAAACCTTAGGTCATCCACTTGAGGGAAATTTGCTACTGTCCTATAAACCTGTGCACTTGCAGGCCCAACAACGTCTACAAGAAGAAGGTTGTGTAGTAGACATCAACTACCGAAGCTTTCTACTTGGATCATCTTCGATCCATTTGTGCTCGTGCTGAAAACCCAACTAGCTTAGTTGAGGGAAAATCACTAAATGAGCATGCTTCTTATGTGCGACACCGCTTATCTCAAAAGGGAAACTTTTATGGCATCATATTAATAGTTTGTATTGCTATGCTTTGAATTTATGTGAAATACATGATTTTACTTGTTGTTCCGAGGACCCTAAAAACACCTTCCTTTCCAATGTGAGTTTAAGGATAATGAAATCGTATCTGCTTATGCCAAGGGTGTTTATAATTACTATGATGTTGAACAAATTGAAGAATTTGTTGCTTTTAAGGGTGCTTATGCAATTTCTTCTTTGATTGAAAAGTATGATGCTACTCTTTACAAATCTGAAAATTTTGCCATACTTAAATATTGCTATGAAAACTAGCTTCCAATGCTTATGTTAAAGAATATATTGAGTACTTCTCCGCTGTCCAAGAAGAGACTAACATTTTGCAGGAGTCTATGGAAGAAGGAATTGATGAAACTGTGAGCTCATTAGATGAAAAAGATGATGAGGAGAGTGAAGAACAAAAGGAGGAAGAGCAGATTAGCTACCCGTGCCCACCTACTAATGAGAGTAAATCTTCAACTCATACATTGTTTAATGTCCTACCGAAGGATGAATGCTATGACAATTGCTATGATCCCGTTAATTCATTTGAAATATCCCTTTTTAATGAACTTGATGCTTGCTATGCTTGTGGCCATGATTCCAATATGAATTATGCTTATGGAGATGAACTTGCTATAGTTCCTTTTGTTAAGAATGAAGTTGTTGCTATTGCACCCACACATGATAGTCCTATTATCTTTTTGAATTCTCCAAGCTACACTATATCAGAGAAGTTTGCTCTTATTAAGGATTACATTGATGGGTTGCCTTTTACCGTTGCACATGATGATTTTGATGAATATAATATGCATGTGCTTGCTGCTCCTACTTGCAATTATTATGAGAGAGGAACTAAATCTCCGCCTCTGTATGTTTTCAACATGAAAAAATTGCAAGAAACTGCTTATGCTATGTATTGGCCTTTACTTGATGTGCATGAATTGTTCTTGTATGACATGACGATGCATAGGAAGAGAGTTAGAATTCGTCATTGCATGATATATGTTGCTTTGTGCTCATTACTAAATTCCAAATCATTGTTAATTAAAATTGGCTTTGATATACCTTGGGATCCGGGTGGATTCATTACTTGAGCACTTTATGCCTAGTTTAATGGCTTTAAAAAAGTGCTGCCAGGGAGACAACCTAGAAGTTTTAGAGAGTCATTTATTTCTGTTAGTGCTTTTATAAAGTTTAAAAACAAAAAAATGTAGAGGGAACTTGAAAACTTTTTCACAAAAGGGAAGCAGTTGGAAGTTATGCATTGGAGAAGTGAGGGTCGACCTTGAACACTTGTGTTCATGCTCATGGAAACAATATATAATTTTTCATGAAGATCTCACAAAAATAATTATCCCCTTATACAATTCCATAGTATTACAAAAATAATGTTCCTAGATTTGCCTTTAGGATGAGTAGATTGCTTGTTGGTATGTGTGGTGCAAAAACAGAAACTTTGGCTGTAGTGCGTGATTTTACATTTTTTACTGGAATGTTGAAAGTTTCTAAAACTTTTTGCACAGTCTTGATATACAAATTGTTTATTCTATCCTAATTTTTTAGAATTTTTGGAGTACCAGAAGTATGGTGAATGTTCAGATTACTGCACACTGTCCTGTTTAAGACAGATTCTGTTTTTGATGCATTATTTTGCTTGTTTTGATGAAACTATCGATTTTTATCGGTGGTATAAGCCATGGAAAAGTTATATTACAATAGATACAATTAAAAAACAAAATATTAATTGGTTTGCAACAGTACTTAGAGTAGTGATTTGCTTTATTATACTAACGGATCTTACCGAGCTTTCTGTTGAGTTTTGTGTGGATGAAGTGATCAAAGATCGAGGAGGTCTCGATATGAGGAGAAGGAGGAGAGGCAAGAGCTCAAGCTTGGGGATGCCAAGGCACCCCAAGTAAATATTCAACGAGACTCAAGCGTCTAAGCTTGGGGATGCCCCGGAAGGCATCCATCTTTCTTCAACAAGTATCGGTATGTTTCTGTCTTTGTTTCATTCACGTGATATGCGTAAATCTTGGAGCGTCTTTTGCGCTTAGTTTTAACTCTTCTTTTTGCACCGTGCTAGTATGGGATAGTACATGGTTGATTTATAGGATACTCATTGCACTTCACTTATATCTTTTGAGTGTGGCTTTATAGAATGCTTCGTGTGCTTCACTTATATCATTTGAAGTTTGGATTGCATATTTATCTTCACATAGAAAACCGTTATTTGAAGAATGCTCTTTTGCTTCACTTATATTTATTAGAGCATGGTATTTTGTAGAAAGAATTAAACTCTCATGCTTCACTTATATCTACTTGGAATGTCAAAAGGAATTGGTCATTTGCATGCATGGTTAGTCATAAAATCCTACATAAAACTTGTGGATCACGGAATATGATATGTTTGATTCCTTGCAATAGTTTTGCGATATAGAGATAGAATATGTGGCAGGTACTAGTAAACGGTTGTGGTTATTAAGAATATTGGTGTTAAGGTTTGTGATTCCCGAAGCATGCACGTATAATCTCTCGTTATGCTATGAATTGGAGCATGATTTATTATTGATTTTCTTCCTTACGAGTGGCGGTCGGGGACGAGCGATGGTCTTTTCCTACCAATCAACCCCCCTAGGTACATGCGTAGTAGTACTTTGCTTCGAGGGCTAATAAACTTTTGCAATAAGTATATGAGTTCTTTATGACTAATGTGAGTCCATGGATTATACGCACTCTTACCTTTTCGCAATTTGCTAGCCTCTGCGGTACCGAGCATTGCCATTTCTCACATCGAGATGTGGTGCAAACTTTGCAGGTGCATCCAAACCCCGTGATATGATACAGTCTATCACACATAAGCCTTATTAAATCTTCCTCAAAACAGCCACCATACCTACCTATTATGGCCTTTCGATAGCCATTCCGAGATGTATTGCCATGCAACTTCCATCGCTTCCGTTTTGATGACTTGAGCATTCATTGCATATTGCTTTGCATGATCATAAGATAGCTATCATGATATTTCCATGGCTTATCCGTTTTTTGATATCATTGTTATGCTAGATCATTGCACATCCTGGTACACTGCCAGAGGCATTCATATAGAGTCATACTTTGTTATAGGTATCGAGTTGTAATTTATATTTCTTTTGAGTTATAAGTAAATAGAAGTGTGATGATCATCAAATTTCATTATTAGAGCATTGTCCCAGTGAGGAAAGGATGATGGAGACTATGATTCCCCCACAAGTCGGGATGAGACTCTGGACAATGAGAGAGAGAAAATACAAAAAAGAAGAAAAAGGGGGGAAAGGAAAAAAAGAAAAAAGAAATAAAGAGAGAAGGGGCATGCTAGTTCCACACTTGTGCTTCAAAGTAGCACCATGTTTTTCATATGGAGAGTCTCCTATGTTGTCACTTTCATATACTAGTGGGAATTTTTCATTATAGGATTAGATGCACACCCACTTAGTTTCATATTGAGCTTTCATACACTTATAGCTCTTAGTGCATTAGTTGCATGACAATCCCTACTCCTCGCATTGATATCAATTGATGGGCATCGCCATAGCTCGTTGGTTAGCCACATCGATGTGGGACTTTCTTGTCTTCTCTATATTTACCCCTATCATCATACTCTATTCCACCCGTAGTGCTATATCCATGACTTGCGCTCATGTATTGCATGAGGGTTGAAAAAGCTGAAGCACGTTAAAAAGTATGAACCAATTGCTCGGCTTGTCATCGGGGTTGTGCATGATAAATACTATGTGTTAAGAAGACTATATGATATTGTAGGGATAGCTTTCTTTAGTGTTGATATTTTGAAAGACATGATTGTTTGTTGGGATGCCTGAGTATTGATGTATTTATGTCAAATTATAGACTATTGCTTTGAATCACGTATGTCTTAATATTCATGTCATGATTAGATATATGATCAAGTTTATGCTAGGTAGCATTCCACATCAAAAATTATCCTTTTTATCATTTACCTACTCGAGGACGAGTAGGAATTAAGCTTGTGGATGCTGATATGTCCCCTATCGTATCTATAATTTTTTATTGTTTCATACCAATATTATACAACTTTATACACTTTTGGCAACATTTTATATGATTTATTTGGACTAACAAATTGATCCAGTGCCGAGTGCCAGTTCCTATTTGTTGCATGCTTTTTGTTTCGCAGAATATCCATATCAAATGAAGTCCAAATGCAATAAAAATTTATGAAGAATTATTTTGGAATATTTGTGAATTTTGGAAGGTGGAATCAATGTAAACGGGGGTCCATGGGCCCCAAGATACACTAGGGCGCGCCAGGGGGTGCTAGGCACGCCCAAGTGTCTTATGCCCTCCTCGTAAGCTGGTTGGGGCCCTTCTTATGGCGCAAGAAAGATAATTTATGGAGAAAAATCGTGTAAAAATTTCAGTGCAATCGGAGTTACGGATCTCGGGGAATTTAAGAAACTGTGAAGGGCCAGATCTGAGGAACGCGAAATAGAAGAAAACTGAGAGGGAGATCTAATCTCGGAGGGGCTCCTGCCCCTCTGCCGCCATGGAGGCCATGTGAAGGAAATATGCCCTAGAGGCAATAATAAAGTTGTTATTTATATTTCCTTATATCATGATAAATGTTTATTATTCATGCTAGAGTTGTATTAACCGGAAACTTAGTACATGTGTGAATACATAGACAAACAGAGTGTCAATAGTATGCCTCTACTTGACTAGCTCGTTGAATCAAATATGGTTATCTTTCCTAGCCATAGACATGAGTTTTCATTTGATTAACAGGATCACATCATTGGAGAATGATGTGATTGACTTGACCCATTCTGTTAGCTTAGCACTTGATCATTTAGTATATTGCTATTGCTTTCTTCATGACTTATACATGTTCCTATGAGTATGAGATTATGCAACTCCCGAATACCGGAGGAACACTTTGTGTGCTACCAAACGTCACAACATAACTGGGTGATTATAAAGGTGCTCTACAGGTGTCTCTGATGGTACTTGTTGAGTTGGCATAGATCGAGATTAGGATTTGTCACTCCGATTGTCGGAGAGGTATCACTGGGCCCTCTCGGTAATGCACATCACTATAAGCCTTGCAAGCAATGTGACTAATGATAGTTGCGGGATGATGCATTACGGAACGAGTAAAGAGACTTGCCGATAACGAGATTGAACCAGGTATGGTGATACCGATGATCAAATCTTGGGCAAGTAACATACCTATGACAAAGGGAACAACGTATGTTGTTATGCGGTTTGACCGATAAAGATCTTCATAGAATATGTAGGAGCCAATATGAGCATCCAGGTTCCGCTATTGGTTATTGACCGGAGATGTGTCTCGGTCATGTCTACATAGTTCTCGAACCCGTAGGGTCCGCACGCTTAACGTTCGGTGACGATTTATATTATGAGTTATGTGATTTGATGACCAAAGTTTGTTCGGAGTCCCGTATGAGATCGGGGACATGACGAGGAGTCTCGAAATGATCGTGCCGTAAAGATCGATATATTGAAAGGGTATATTCAGACATCGGAAAGGTTTCGAGTAATTCAGGTATTTTTCAGAGTACCGGAGAGTTTCGGAAATTCGTATTGGGCCATAATGTGCCATACGGGAAAGGAGAGAAAAGGCCTCAAGGGTGGTCGTACCCCTCCCCATGGACTGGTCCGAATTGGACTAGGGAGGGGGGGCACCCCCTTCCTTCCTTCTCCTGCTCCCTTCCCCTTTTCCTACTCCATGTGGGAGGTGGAATCCTACTAGGACTAGGGAGTCCTAGTAGGACTCCACACTTTGGGCGCACCCTATGAGGGCCGGCCTCCTCCTCCCTCCCTCCTTTATATCCTCTCTCCCTCCTTTATATACAGGGGCAGGGGGCACCCTAGAACACACAAGTTGATCATTGATCTCTTAGCCGTGTGCGGTGCCCCCTCCACCATAATCCACCTCAGTCATATCATCGTAGTACTTAGGTGAAGCCCTGTGCCGGTAGCTTCATCATCACCGTCATCACGCCGTCATGCTGACGAAGCTCTCCCTCAAATCTCTACTGGATCGTGAGTTCGTGGGACGTCGCCAGGCTGAATGTGTGCAGATCGCGGAGGTGCCATACGTTTGGTACTAGGATCGGGCGATCATGAATACGTACGACTACATCAACCGCGTTGTCATAACGCTTCCGCTTACGGTCTACGAGGGTATGTGGACAACACTCTCCCCTCTTGTTGCTATGCATCACCATGATCTTGCATGTGCGTAGGATTTTTTTTGAAATTACTACGTTCCCCAACAATGGTATCAGAGCCAGGTTTATGCATAGATGTTATATGCACGAGTAGAACACAAGTGAGTTGTGGTTGATAATAGTCATACTGTTTACCAACATGTCATACTTTGATTCGGCGGTATTGCTGGATGAAGCGGCCCGGACCGACATTACGTGTACGCTTACACGAGACTGGTTCTACCGACGTGCTTCGCACACAGGTGGCTGACGGGTGTCATTTTCTCCAACTTTAGTTGAATCAAGTGTGGCTACGCCCAGTCCTTGTTCAAGGTTAAAACAACACATACTTGACGAAAAATCGTTGTTGTTTTTGATGTGTAGGTAAGAACGGTTCTTGCTAAGCCCGTAGCAGCCACGTAAAACTTGCAACAACAAAGTAGAGGACGTCTAACTTGTTTTTGCAGGGCTTGTTGTGATGTGATATGGTCAAGACGTGATGAGATATAAGTTGTTGTATGAGATGATCATGTTTTGTTGAAGTTATCGACAACTGGCAGAAGCCTTATGCATGTCTCTTTATTGCATAAGATGGAAGTGCCAAATAATTGCTTTACTTTATTGCTATGCGATAGCAATAGTTGCAAGAGCAATGGTTGGCAAGACGACCATGTGATGACACATTGATAGAGATCAAGATGATGGAGATCATGGTGTCATGTCGGTGACGATAAAGATCATGACGGTACTTTGGAGGTGGAGATCAAAGGCGCATGATGATCATGGCCATATCACGTCACATGTTTTGATTGCATGTGATGTTTATCTTTTATGCATCTTATTTTGCTCAGTACGATGGTAGCTTTATAAGATGATCCCTTACTAAAATTTCAAGGTATAAGTGTTCTCCCTGAGTATGCACCATTGCGACAGTTCTTCATGCTGAGACACCATGTGATGATCGGGTGTGATAAGCTCTATGTTCACATACAACGGGTGCAAGCCAGTTTTGCACACGCGGAATACTCGGGTTAAACTTGACGAGCCTAGCATATGCAGATATGGCCTCGGAACACTGGAGACCGAAAGGTCAAGCATGAATCATATAGTAGATATGATCAACATAGTGATGTTCACCATTGAAAACTACTCCATCTCACGTGATGATCGGACATGGTTTAGTTGATTTGGATCACGTGATCACTTAGATGATTAGAGGGATGTATATCTAAGTGGGAGTTCTTAAGTAATATGATTAATTGAACTTTAATTTATCATGAACTTAGTCCTGATAGTATCTGCAAATTATGTTGTGGATCAATAGCTCGTGCATAGCTTCCCCGTTTATTTTTTATATGTTCCTAGAGAAAAATAAGTTGAAAGATGTTAGTAGAAATGATGCGGATTTGATCCGTGGTCTGAGGATTATCCTCATTGCTGCATAGAAGAATTATGTCCTTGATGCACCGCTAGGTGATGGACCTATTGCAGGAGCAGATACAGACGTTATGAACGTTTGGCAAAGCTCAGTATGATGACTACTTGATAGTTTAGTGCACCATGCTTTACGGCTTAGAACCGGGACTTCAAAAATGTTTTGAATGCCACGGAGCATGTAAGATGTTCCAAGAGTTGAAATTGGTATTTCATACTCATGCCCATGTCGAGAGGTATGAGACCTCTAACAGTACTTTGCCTACAAGATGGAGGAGACTAGCTCAACCAGTGAGCATGTGCTCAGATTGTCTGGGTACTACAATTGCTTGAATCAAGTGGGAGTTAATCTTCCAGATAAGATAGTAATTGACAAAGTTCTCTAGTCACTATCACCAAGTTACTAGAACTTCGTGATGAACTATAATATGCAAGGGATGATGAAAGTATTCCTGAGCTCTTCGTGATGTTGAAACTGGCGAAGGTAGAAATCAAGAAAGAGCATCAAGTGTTGATGGTTTACAAGACAACTAGTTTCAAGAAAAAGGGTAAAAGAATAGAAAGGGAACTTCAAGAAGAATGACAATCAAGTTGTCACTCCCATGAAGAAACCCAAAGGTAGACTCAAGTCTGAAACTGAGTGCTTCTACTACAAAGGAAATGGTCATTGGAAGTTGAACTGCCCCTAGATACGTGGCGGATAAGAAGGATGGCAAAGTGAACAAAGGTATATTTGATATACATCTTATTGATGTGTACTTTACTAGTGTTTATAGCAACCTCTCGGTATTTGATACTGGTTCAGTTACTAAAGAGTATTAACTCAAAATGGGAGTTGCAAAATGAACAGAAACTAGTTGAGGGCGAAGTGACGATGTGTGTTGGAAGTGATTCCAAGGATGATAAGATCACCATTGCACACTTCCTATACCCTCGGGATTGGTGTTGGACCTAAATAAATGTTATTTGGTGTTTGTGTTGAGCATGAATATGATTTGATCATGTTTATTGCGATACGGTTATTCATTTAAGTCAGAGAATAATTGTTGTTCTATTTACATGAATAAAACCTTCTATGGTCATACATCCAATGTAAATGGTTTACTGAATCTCGATCGTAATGATACACATATTCATAATAGTGATACCAAAAGATGCAAAGTTGATAATGATAGTGCAACATTTGTGTGGCACTGCCGTTTAGGTCATATTGGTGTCAAGCGCATGAAGAAACTCCATGCTGATGGGCTTTTGGAATCACTTGATTATTAATCACTTGACGCTTACGAACCATGCCTCATGGGCAAGATGACTAAGACTTCGAAATAATGGAGCGAGCAGCTGACTTATTGGAAATAATACATATTGATGTATGTGGTCCGATGAGTGTTGAGGCTCATGGCAAGTATCATTATTTTCTGACCTTCATAGATGATTTGAGCAGATATGGCTATATCTACTTGACGAAACATAAGTCCGAAACATTTGAAAAGTTCAAAGAATTTCAGAGTGAAGTGGAAAATCATCGTAACAAGAAAATAAAGTTTCTACGATCTGATCGTGGAGGAGAATATTTGAGTTATGAGTTTGGTCTTCATTTGAAACAATGTGGAATAGCTTCACAAACTCATGCCACCTAGAACACCACAGCATAATGGTGAGTACGAACGTCATAATCATACTTTATTGGATATAGTGCAATCTATGATGTCTCTTACCGATTTACCACTATCATTTTGGGGTTATGCATTAGAGGCAGCTACATTCACGTTAAATAGGGCACCATCTAAATCCGTTGAGACAACAACGTATGTACTATGGTTTGGCAAGAAACCTAAGCTATCGTTTCATAAAGTTTGGGGTTGCGATGCTTATGTGAAAAAGTTTCAACCTGATAAGCTCAAACCCAAATCGGAGAAGTGCATCTTCATAGGATACCCAAAAGAAATTTTTGGGTACACCTTCTATCACAGATCCGAAGGCAAGATCTTTATTGCTAAGAGTGGATCTTTCTGGAGAAGGAGTTTCTCTCGAAAGAAGTGAGTGGGACGAAGGTAGAACTTGATGAGGTAATTGTACCTTCTCCTGAATTGGAAATTATTTCTTCATTGAAATCAGTTCAAGTGATGCTTACACCAATTAATGAGGAAGTTAATGATGATGATCATGAAGCTTCGGATCAAGTTACTATCGAACCTCATAGGTCAACCAGAGTACGTTCCGCACCAAAGTGGTACGGTAATCCTATTCTGGAGTTCATGTTACTTGACCATGACGAACCTATGAACTATGAGGAAGCGATGATGAGCCCAGATTCCGCAAAATGGCTTGAGGCCAAGAAATCTGAGATGGGATCCATGTATGAGAACAAAGTGTGGACTTTGGTTGACTTGCCCGATGATCGGCAAGCCATAGAAAATAAATGGATCTTCAAGAGGAAGACAGACGCTGATAGTAGTATTACTATCTACTCCCTTCGTTCGGAATTACTTGTTGCAGAAATGGATGTATCTAGACGTATTTTAGTTCTAGATACATCCATTTCCGAGACAAGTAATTCTGAACGGAGGGAGTACAAAGCTAGACTTGTCGAAAAAGGTTTTTGACAAAGTTCAAGGTGTTGACTACGATGAGATTTTCTCACTCCTAGCAAGGCTTAAGTCTGTCCGAATCATGTTAGCAAATTGCCACATTTTATGAAATCTGGCAAATGGATGTCAAAACTGCATTCCTTAATGGATTTCTTAAAGAAGAAGTTGTATATGATACAAGAAGAAGGTTTTGTCAATCCTAAAGGTGCTAACAAAATGTGCAAGCTCCAGTGATCCATCTATGGACTGGTGCCAGCATCTCGGAGTTGGAATATACACTTTGATAAGTTGATCAAAGCATATAGTTTTGTACGGACTTGCGGTGAAGCCTGTATTTACAAGAAAGTGAGTGGGAGCACTATAGCCTTTCTGATAAGTATATGTGAGTGACATATTGTTGATCAGAAATGATGTGGAATTTTCTGGAAAGCATAAAGGAGTGTTTGAAAGGAGTTTTTCAAAGAAAAACCTCGGTAAAGCTCCTTAAATACTGAGCATCAAGATCTATAGAGATAGATCAAAATGCTTGATAAGTTTTTCAATGAGTACATACCTTGACAAGATTTTGAAGTAGTTCAAAAATGGAACAGTCAAAGAAAGAGTTCTTGCCTGTGTTGCAAGGTTGAAATTGAGTAAGACTCAAAGCCCGATCTCGGCAGAAGATAGAAAGAGAATGAAAGTTATTCCCTATTGAGGGAGTACTGGATTAAGGGGTCCTCAGACAGCCGGACTATATACTTATGCCGGACTGTTGGACTACGAAGATACAAGATTGAAGACTTCGTCCCGTGTCCGGGTGGGACTCTCCTTTGTGTGGAAGGCAAGCTTGGCGATTTGGATGTGTAGATCTTCTTCTCTGTAACCGTCTTTGTGTAACCCTAGCCCCCTCTGGTGTCTATATAAACCGAAGGGTTTAGTCCGTAGGACAAGAACAATCATAATCATAGGCTAGCTTCTAGGGTTTAGCCTCTACGATCTTGTGGTAGATCAACTCTTGTAATACTCATATCATCAAGATCAATCAAGCAGGAAGTAGGGTATTACCTCCATAGAGAGGGCCGAACCTAGGTAAACATCGTGTCCCCCGCCTCCTGTTACCATTAGCCTTAGACGCACAGTTTGGGACCCCCTACCCGAGATCAACCGGTTTTGACACCGACATTGGTGCTTTCATTGAGAGTTCCAATGTGTCGTCATGGTAAGGCTTGATGGCTCCTTCGATCATCCACAACGATGCGATCCAGGGTGAGGTTTTTCTCCCCGAACAGATCTTCGTATTCGGCGGCTTCTCACTATGGGCCAACTCGCTTGGCCATCTAGAGCAGATTGATAGTTACGCCCCTGGCCATCAGGTCAGGTTTGGAAGCCTAAACTACACTGCTGACATCCACGGAGACTTGATCTTCGACGGATTTGATCCCATGACAGGTACACCGCACGGTCATGATGAGCATGACCTAGATCTGGCGTCGGATTGCGCCCAGGAGACCGCGTCTACGGCTGCTCCGGCTCTGAGTCCGGAGCAGATCATGCCATCCGGGGACGGGTGGATAGACCCCGCATCGGAGGCCGCATACTCATCGGCAATAGAGCTGAACACGGACTTTGCCTCTAGTGAGGCCTATGTCATCGGACCCTCGGCCTCATCTCCGGCCACAGGCTCCAAACCACGTGCATTCGTGCCCATCGAATCGGACTGGGCACCGATCATGGAGTTTACCTTCGTGGATATCTTTCAACACTCGCCCTTGGGCAACGTGCTAACCTAGTTAAAGTCTCTCTCTCTCTCTATCAGGAGACTCTTGGCCGAACTATGTCCGGCTCAACTGGGAAGCGGACGACGAAGGAATTCGTTACCCACCCACCACCCACTTAGTAGCCGCTGTAGATGACTTAAACGGCATGCTTGACTTTGACTCCGAAGACATTGACGGTATGGACTACGACACCGGAGAAGAACAGGAACCACCGTGCACAGGGCGCTGGACAGCCACCTCATCATATGATATATATATATATATATATATGGTGGATACATCTAAAGAAAACAAGGGCGATGAGGCAACGGAGGATAATCCGCTAGAGAAGCAATCTAAGCGTCGGCGTTAGTGGCGCCGCTCTAAGCCCCGCCATAACAAAAATAGTGATACCGGCACAAGAGACGATAGCACTCTGGATGATGCCGAAGACAAAAACAATCCTGCCCTGCCAAGCACTGAGCAAGCCGGACAGGTGGATGGGCAAGCTAGCCCTGAAGAACAGGCAGCGGATGGAGACCCGGAGGACGACAATTATATGCCTCTCTCCGAAGACGAGGTGAGCCTCGATGACAAAGAATTTATCGTGCCTGAGGACCCCGTCGAGCAGGAGCGCTTCAAGCGCCGGCTTATAGCCACTGCAAATAGCCTGAAGAAACAACAGCAGCAGCTTCAAGCTGATCAAGATCTGCTAACCGGTAGATGGACCGAGGTCCTGGCAGCTGAGGAATACGGACTCGAGCGCCCAACCAAAAGTTACCCGAAGCGCAGGTTGTTACCTCAATTCGAGGAGGAGGCGCTAGAGCCTACACTACCAGCGCAGGACGAGGCTAACCGGCCACCTTGTGGCCAAGAAAAAGCGGCGTATCACCCCGAACACCAGCCCGCACCCCGTTGCTAAACAAATAAAAACACGAAGGCCCGGGGCTACACACATGACCTGCGAGATGAGCTGGAAAACAAAGTAGGACAGTCGAGATCGATCTACGGATCAAGGGGCGCACCCCAACGCATGAGGATGACCGCCACACCGTATATACTAAATATAAATCCGGCCGGGCTGAATACAACAGACCGGACTCATTCGAGCTGCGTGGTGATATAGCTGGTATAGAGGCGCCGCACACCCCCTATGCTTCACTGACGAAGTTATGGAACATGAATTCCCAAAAGGGTTTAAGCCCGTTAACATCGAGCCCTACGATGGGACTACAGACCCCGCGGTATGGATAGAAGATTTCCTTCTCCACATTCGCATGGCCCACAACGATGATTTACATGCCATCAAATATATCCCACTAAAACTCAAGAGACCGGCTCGGCATTGGCTGAATATCTTGCCGGCAAACTCTATCGGAAGTTGGGAGAACCTGGAAGATGCATTCCTAGATAACTTCCAGGGCACCTATGTGCGACCACCAGATGCTGATGATCTAAGTCATATAACCCAACAGCCCGGAGAGTCAGCCAGGAAGTTCTAGACTAGGTTCCTAACTAAAAAGAACCAAATTGTCGATTGTCCGGATGCCGAAGCCCTAGCGGCCTTTAAGCATAACATCCGTGACGAGTGGCTTTCCCGACACCTCGGTCAAGAGAAGCCAAAGTCCATGGTAGCTCTCACGACACTTATGACCCGCTTTTGTGCGGGCGAGGACAGCTGGCTGGCTCGTAGCAACAGCATATCGGGAAATCCTGGCACCTTAGATGCCAGAGATAGCAACGACAAGCCCCGATGCAATAGGCACAAATGTCGCAGTAATGGCGACAACACCAAAGACACGGCCGTCAATGCTGGATTCAGTGGCTCTAAGTCCAGTCAGTAGAAAAACGCATTCAAAAGAAACAACCCGGGCTTGTCCAGTTTGGACCGCATACTCGATCGCTCATGTCAAATTCACGGCACCCCAGATAAACCAGCCAATCACACCAACAGAGAATGTTGGGTGTTTAAGCAGGCCGGCAAGTTGAATGAAAATAAGGAAAAGGGGAGGCACAATGATGACGACGAGGAACCCCAGCTACCGAACACAGGAGGACAGAAAAAATTCCCTCCCCAAGTAAAAATGGTAAATATGATATACGCAACCCATATTCCCAAGAGGAAGTGGAAGCGTGCTCTAAGGGATATCTACGCGATGGAGCCAGTCGCCCCAAAGTTCAACCCATGGTCCTCTTGCTCGATCACCTTCGATCACAGGGACCACCCGACCAGTATCCGTCATGGCGGTTCGGCCGCGTTGGTCCTCGACCCCATCATCGACGGATTCCACCTTACATGAGTCCTTATGGACGGTGGCAGCAGCCTGAACCTTCTCTATCAGGATACAGTGCGCAAAATGGGCATCGATCCCTCAAGGATCAAACCCACCAAAACCACCTTTAAAGGTGTCATACCAGGTGTAGAGGCCTGTTGCACGGGCTCAATCACACTGGAAGTGGTCTTCGGATCTCTGGACAACTTTCGAAGCGAGGAGTTAATCTTCGATATCGTCCCCTTCCGCAGTGGCTATAACGCACTGCTCGGACGAACCGCATTCACCAGATTCAATGCGGTGCCACATTATGCCTACCTCAAGCTCAAGACGCCAGGACCCCGCGGGGTTATAACAGTCAATGGAAACACAGAGCACTCCCTCTGTACGGAGGAGCATACCGTGGCCCTCATAGCAGAAGTACAGGGCAGCCTTCTTAGGCAGGCCTCCAATTCAGCAATAAAGCCCGCGGACACTGCCAAGCGAGTCCGAAGTACTCTGCAACAAGATCATCTGACTCGACCAGAGGTCGCCTAGCAATCCGGCCTCCATCCTGATCCCAGTCAAGCGGCGAAATTTGTGCCACGCATACATAACTACGCACTTAAAATACCATGGGCATAGGCGGAGGCATGGCGACAATGTGGTCCACAATGCGGCTCAACCACTCTAGGATCCGTATACCTTCACCCCTTTTCTTTCTTTCAGATCCCTATTTTCTGGAGGCTCTTCTGATAGTCCGATTATCAGACCCAGCACGGGACAGAGACACCAATGAGGCAAAGAGCTTTGACGTACAAGGGAATCCCCAGGTGGTCTCTTATAATGATCGTTATACCTGTTTTACATACTCGTACGCAGCTCACTCTTGGTTAGGACATGATAAATAGTCCTATTTTGCTTATCGCACTACTTGTATACATACGCCTCGATGTACTATTCAAACAACAATGGAAAATAATGTACAGCGTCAGCTTGTTATTAGATTTCTTTATCCTTTTCCTTGACTATTTATTTATTACAATTTGCACATGTACACGTTGGTATGACTTAGTTCACCAGGGGCTTCAGTGTACCCCATAACACGGCAGGAAAGTATGAACACTTTCGACAGTGTGGCACCCCGAACTTATAGCACTATATGCATCAGCTTCAAATCATGTCTTGGGTCAATAGTTGGGTTTGCCCGGCTCCCATGTTTTGACGCCTTACATTCCGCTATATCGGCTAAGTTGACACAGGGAGAACTGTTGCGATTGTGTCCCGGTTCTTCCGGACGAGCACCTCAGTAGAGAAAGCTGAAAACTGACTGTCATGATACGGCGAGAGCTGGTCGCTGTTCAAGAGGTTTCAGATCCTTAAAGTTTTTTTCCGCTTCGGGCGAGGATTGGTCTTTGTCCGATTTAGGTGTGTATAGCGCCCCAAGTTCGGCCTTCCGAATACCAGGGGCTACGCCGAAATTTAAAATTATAGAACTTCTATGGCTAAGTGAGAGTGATAAAGTTGTATAGTCCGATTGCCTTGTTCGCTACGCTAAACACCTCCTTAAAGGACCAAAAATTTAGATAAAGAGTGTTTAGATTTATCCCGAACACCCCGGTACTAGTTACACGGGGGCAGAAGCCGACGACTGGCCAACTCTCAGATTTTATAAGCGGCCGCAACGAAGGTAAAATTTTAAATAAGCATGCAATACATATTGCATAGCGAACTTGTTTTATATTACAAAAATGAATGTATTCATTCAAAGATTACATCCTTCGCACATCGCTCCGCCACAATGCAGGCTCCCTCCAGGACTCCATCATAATACATCTCGGGACGACGGTGCTCCTTGCCCTCTGGCGGTCCCTCAGTCATCAGCATCTTGGCATTCATCTTGGCCCAATGCATCTTTGCATGGGCAAACGCCATCCGCGCACCCTCAATGCACACCGACTGCTTTATGACGTCAAGTCGCGGGTAGGCACTTACAAGCTGCTTAAAGAGTCCGAAGTAACTGTTAGGCAGGGGCTTGGCCGGCCACAGCCGGACTATAAGGTCCTTCATGGCCAGTTTGGCCGCCTTGTGCAGTTCGACTAACTGCTTCAGCTGGTCGCTCAAGGGCCGCGGATGCTCTAGCCCAAGGTACTGGGACCAGAACAACTTCTCCGTCGAGCTCCCTTCTTCGGCTCGGTAGAATTCTGCGGTGTCCGTATGCTATGCGGCAAATCCGCAAATGCTCCTCGAGAACTCCGAATTTGGGTAAGTAAAAAGAATGTTTCCTTCACATGCTTGCTTTGCATAACAAATGCCTTACCCGCTGCAATCTTTTGGGCTTCCTGGACTTCCTGGAGGGCTCTCCGGGCTTCGGCTCGGGCGTCTTGTGCACTCTGGAGGGCCTTGGCAAGCTCGGACTCTTTATTCTTCGAGTCACGCTCCAAGGATTCACACTTCTTGACGGCATCCTAGATCTCTTGCTGCACCTCGCCGACCCAGGCCTCATGCTTCTCGCATGTGGCGCGTTCCTTGGCCGCTTTGTCTTTGGCCTCGGCTAACGCCTTCTTCAGGGTTGCCACCTCAGTCGTGGCCCCTACAATAGTTCATAATGCTTTCGTCAGCGTGAACCAATTGTTATTAATAAGTATACAGACAGGGTATTGTGTACCTTTGTTCTCCTCGAGCTGCCTCTTCGCGAGGTCGAGCTCTCCTTCGGCTCGCTCCAGGTCCCACCTCAGTTCGGAGACCTCCACAGTACGAGCGACAGCAGCTAGCAGCGACGCCTGATTATTCACATAGACATTTTCTGTTAGACTCCTGCGGATATCATTTGACCCTCTGATTGGCTTTTCTTTCCGAACACCAAACAGAGTATTAGGGGCTACTGTCTATAATGTGATATTTTCTTACACTTTTGTTACTTACCTCAAAGCCTATTAGGAGGCTGGCGCAGGCTTCGGTCAATCCGCTTTTGGTGGACCGGACCTTCACAATCACCGCACTCATAAGAGTACGGTGTTCGTCACCGATGGAAGCGCCGCGAAGCGCTTCCAGAAAGTTATCCGATGCCTCTGGATGGACAGAGGTCATTGGTACAGGCGGCTCGCCCTCCTTAGCAAGGGGCTGCCTGCCTGAGTTCGGAACCACCGGGGGTTCCGGAGCCGTATTCGGCTGGGGGCCAAATTCACTGCGGACACCGTTATTAGAGTCCATGGGGGTCTTCCCTCCCATGTGCCGGACGGCTGGGATCTCGCCTTGGGGCATCTCCAGAACTGTCTTCCCCTGGTCCAGCATCCTATGGGACAACACTTCAGTGTCGTCCGCAGGCCGGAGGGAGGAGCCCGTCAGGAGTGACTTCTTGTTCATCGCCGATGGGTCGAGGGACTCCTCCGAAGAGGATACCTCGGCGTGGGATTTGGCCGGACCGCATACGCGTGTTCGGCATTGTAAGAAGCAATGAAGCTAAACACACTGAAAGTACTATGGAGTACGGTTACTTACGACTTCGCCAGGGGCTTGTCCCTGGGCAACCACTCCTCGTTGTTGTAGGCGGCCGTGGTGGAGTGGTCCGGAAGGGATGTCTTTCCCTTCTTCAGCGTTCTGGCCTCCCCCTGTGGGGCGGCCTTCCTCTTCCTCTCCCCCCCCCCAGTTGGGGGAGGAGGGATTTCTTCTTCCTCCTCCCTGTCTTCACGGGAGGAGTGCGTCTTGGTGTCCTCGGACGACGAGTCCGATACGACCTTGCGCCGGAGACCTTTCCTGGTGTAGGATCTAGAAGTATGTCTAGAGGGGGGGTGATTAGACTACTTGACCAAATAAAAACTTAACCTTTTCCCAATTTTAGTCTTTGGCAGATTTTAGCAATCTTAGCACAAGTCAAGCAATCTTAACACAATTCAAGCAAGCATGCAAAGAGTATATGAGCAGCGGAAAATAAAGCATGCAACTTGCAAGAATGTAAAGGGAAGGGTTTGGAGATTTCAAACGCAATTTGGAGACACGGTGATTTTTGAGCCGTGGTTCTGATAGGTGGTGCTATCGTACATCCACGTTGATGGAGACTTCAACCCACGAAGGGTAACAGCTGCGCGAGTCCATGGAGGGCTCCACCCAAGAAGGGTCCACAAAGAAGCAAGCTTGTCTATCCCACCATGGTCGTCGCCCACGAAGGACTTGCCTCACAAGCGGTAGATCTTAACGAAGTAGGCGATCTCCTTGCCCTTACAAACTCCTTGGTTCAACTCCACAATCTTGTCGGAGGCTCCCAAGTGACACCTAGCCAATCTAGGAGACACCACTCTCCAAGAAGTAACAAATGGTGTGTTGATGATGAACTCCTTGCTCTTGTGCTTCAAATAATAGTCTCCCCAACACTCAACTCTCTCTCACGGGATTTGGATTTGGTGGACAGAAGATTTGAGTGGAAAGCAACTTGGGGAAGGCTAGAGATCAAGATTCATATGGTAGGAATGGAATATCTTGGCCTCAACACATGAGTAGGTGGTTCTCTCTCAGAAATGGTAAGTTGGAAGTGTAGGTTTGTTCTAATGGCTCTCTCCACGAATGAAGAGGAGGTGGAGGGGTATATATAGCCTCCACACAAAATCTAACCATTACACACAATTTACCAATCTCGGTGGGACCGAATCAACAAACCCGGTCAGACCGATTTAGTAAATCTAGTGATTGTTAGGGTTTTCGGTGGCGCCGACATGCAACTCGGTAGGACCGATATGGTTAGGGTTAGGGCATAACGTAATCTCGGTGAGACCGATTACACAAACTCGGTGAGACTAATTTTGGTAATAAGCTAACCAGAGAGTTGGTCAGGCAAACTCGGTGTGACCGATTACACAAACTCGGTGGGACCGATTTTGGTAATAAGTTAACCAGAGAGTTTGCATTGTAATCTCGGTAGGACCGATTACTCAAACTCGGTAAGAATGATTTTGATAATGGACATACACAGAGAGATTACAATCCCATCTCGGTGAGACCGAGATCCCTATCGATGAGACCGATTTGACTAGGGTTTGTGGCAGTGGCTATGACATCTGAACTCGATGGCGCCGGATAGAAAGAATCGGTGGGGCCGAGTTTGACTTTAGGTTTAGGTCATATGTGGATGTGGGAAAGTAGTTGAGGGTTTTGGAGCATATCACTAAGCACTATGAAGCAAGAAACTCATTAAGCAACACCTCATCCCTCCTTGATAGTATTGGCTTTTCCTATAGACTCAATGTGATCTTGGATCACTAAAATATAAAATGTAGAGTCTTGAGCTTGAAGCTTGAGCCAATCCTTTGTCCTTAGCATCTTGAAGGGGTTCCACATCCTTTAGTTCATGCCACTTCATTGTTGAACTTATCTGAAAGTATACTAGATAAAAGTGTTAGTCCAACAAGAGATATGTTGACATTAATTACCAAAATCACCTAGGGAGCACTTGTGCTTTCAATCTCCCCCTTTTTGGTAATTGATGACAACATACATCAAAGCTTTAGATAGAGATAAAGAGAATAGCAAGTAAAGCTTTGGAAGGACATGTAACAAGCATAGGCTCCCCCTACATGTATTCAATCATGTGAATATGGAATATAGGAGCATGTGAATGAATAAGCATGACAGAGTAGGCAATGTGTTACATGTATCTTGGCTATATGCATCAGAGCGAAGAATTATGGGAGATGTACCTTCATGCTTATGAGTCCTTCTTGCAAATAGTATGTACATCAGCAAGAGTTTCTCATATACATGATTGTGATGCATATACTTACCTTGTGGTCTTGAGTTGGCTTAGGATAGAGTGAACCTGTGAAAATAAAGTTAGATAACACAGATGCATCTACTAGCTAGAGCAAACGAGAAGAAACCACAAGAATACCAAGACTGGGATGACATGTAGAGAGTGAGTACCAAGTACCACATTGGATTTAGACATGTCCCCAAAGATAAAGTTATGCAAAGAATTTAAGGATCTTCTTTCCCTGAGTATCTTACTCCCCCTGAATCTAGCATGGGATACTGAGAGAAGATAGGGAATAGAGAATCAGACTAAAGCAATTAAGCACATATGAACATGTCTTTCCCCTCTAGAAGACATGTAACATCTCTCCTCTTGAACACCAAGCATCTAGGATCATTGAAGATTACTCTTCTCTTGAGTATTTTCTCCCCCTAGGGATATGATAAAGTAGATGTGATCTCTCTCTATAGATAAAGCTTTTGATGTGATCTCTCTCTCCCCCTTTGACATCAATTTCCAAGAAGGATTTTCTGGATGTGTTGTCACATGGGTTTGGTCCTTGAGTCACAAGTCAAAGCAGCAAGAAAAAATGTGATGCTGGTAGAGGACAAGATTCATTGAGTGGAGCTGGATCAAAAGAATCACAGAAGTAAGTGGCAGGTAGTTTTTCCTGTAGTGAGATCGGTAGCACCGAGTTGTATTCTTTGGTAGCACTGAGCGGTTTCGGTGGGACCGAAAATGACAAGCCGGTGGAACCGATTTCATCACAAAGAAAACACTTGTCACCTCAGCTCACTACACAAGTAAGATCTCACAAGGATATGCAAGGAATTAACTGAATGATTTGCAATGAATTAGATGAAGTTTTTTTGAAAGGGGAAAGAAATATGCAAGAGACAAATGCAAGAGCACAGAAAAGAACACGAGAGAACTTCATCTAGAATTGGTCGGCGACAAAGTCACCTATGTTAGAGTATATTGACTTAGGAGTCAAGTGAGTTCACTTGATCATAGTTCATACTCATCGTTTAAGCTCAAAATGGGGTTACCATTTTTTGTTTAAGCATCTTGATGTTTTCACATCTTGTAGAGTTGCTTTACCTCATGACTTGGAGTAAAGCCTCTCTAAAATGGAAAAACATACCTTGGGTGGTGGTGTTGATCGTTCATGTAGTTGAACTTGTGTGGGTTGCTCAAGGTTGATGTAGCTCATCAAGAGTTGGGAGCACCACTTGGAATTTGAGTTCGTCCTGCTACATGGGTTAGTTGCAAGGAAGAGCACTTGTGTATCCGAGAGGATAATCATGAAACTCAACATATAATTTGTCAAAGGATATGTGTGAATGGTTTGGTGCTTCCTTGTCTTCAACCACCATTATGTAGAGACTTTGGAGATGTTAAGATTGCTCAGTATGTGAGTGTGTTGCAATATCATAGATTTAGATTCCTCCAAGTTCCTACAAATGTTAGATGACATGCAAGATGCAAATATATCCAAGATGTAAGATTTTCATCATAAGAGAAATATCAAGGATTAGTCATAGGCATATGTCTTGCATGTATCAAATGGAGTTCCTACTCCAAGTTTGAAGCATCAATGATGTTCAGTTCTCCTCTCAAACTGCAAAACACTTTCTCATCAAGAGGTTTAGTGAAAATGTCCGCTAATTGTTTTTCGGTGCGAACATGCTTAAGATCAATGTCCCCTTTGGCAACATGATCTTGAATGAAATGATGACGAACTTCAGTATGCTTAGTTCGAGAATGTTGCACGGGATTATGAGCAATCTTGATAGCACTTTTGTTGTCACAAAGTAATGAACATGTTTCACGTATATCCCATAATCTTTAAGAGTTTGTGTCATCCAAAGTAATTGAGCACAACATGAACCAGCGGCAATGTATTCCGCTTCGGCACTGGATAAGGATACCGACTTTTGTTTCTTGGAAGACCAAGACACAAGAGATCTACCAAGGAATTGACAAGTACCTGAAGTGGACTTTCTATCAACCTTGTCACCAGCATAGTCCGAGTCGGAGTAGCCGACAAGATCGAAAGAGGCCCTCTTAGGATACCAAATGCCAAAATTTGGTGTATGAATTAAGTATCTCACTATCCTTTTCACGGCCTTAAGATGACATTCTTTAGGAGCAGCTTGATAACGTGCACACATGCACACACTTAGCATGATATCGGGACATGAAGCACATAGATATAATAATGAACCAATTATAGAGCGATAAACCTTTTGATCAACCGGTTCACCATCTTTGGTCAAATCAAGATGTCCACTAGTAGGCATGGGTGTAGTCATACCTTTGCATTCTTGCATATTGAACTTCTTGAATAAGTCCTTGGTGTACTTTGTTTGAGAGACAAAAGTACCTTCCTTAGTTTGCTTGATTTGCAAACCAAGAAAGAATTTGACTCCACTCATCATTGACATCTCAAACTTCTCCGACATTAGCTTTCCAAACTTCTCACTAAAATGAGGGTTAGTTGATCCAAATATAATATCATCAACATAAATTTGGCATACAAATAGTTCTCCATTGACCCTCTTAGTAAAAAGTGTAGAATCTATTTTCCCAATTTCAAAGCCTTTTTCAATAAGGAACTTGGTTAAGCATTTATACCAAGCACTAGGAGCTTGTTTAAGACCATAAAGAGCTTTGCGAAGTTTGTAAACATGATCAGGTTTCTTAGGATTAACAAAGCTGGGAGTTTGTTTAACATAAACTTCCTCCTCTATTTCACCATTTAGAAAAGCACTTTTAATGTCCATTTGGTACAAGGTGATATCATGGTGATTAGCATAGGCAAGTAAGATGCGAATGGATTCAAGTCTAGCAACAGGAGCATAAGTCTCAGCATAGTCCGTACCTTCGACTTCTGTGTAGCCTTGGGCAACGAGACGTGCTTTGTTGCGAACTACTTTTCCATCTTCATCTTGCTTGTTGCGAAACACCCATTTGGTACCGATGATGTTGTGGTTGTTGTTGGGCTTCTCAACCAATGTCCAAACTTGATTTCTCTCAAAGTTGTGTAGCTCTTCATGCATAGCATTTATCCAATCTGGATCTTCCAATGCTTCTTCAACCTTCATAGGTTCAATGCTAGAGAAGAATGAATAGTGTTCACAAAAGTTAGCTAAACGAGTTTTAGAGCGAGTGATTCTCCTGGTTTGGATATCATTGTAGATTTGCTCAACGGGATGGTCTTCAGCAATTCTTGCTCGAACTCGTGAAAGCTTTTGCTTGGATCTTGGTTGAACATCTTCTTCATCTTGTTCTTCTTCTTGGCCTTCTTCATTGTTGACGTTGTCGTTCTCTTGTCGTGGTGGAGAAGGAGGTTGTTGACGTTCTTGATGTACTTCCTCGTTTTCTTCATCTTGGTGTGTCCCACTTGTGGATGCTTCCATATCAACTCTTGGTTCACCTTGTCGTGAGGTAGAAGCTTCCACTTGGACGGACGAGGTACTCTCCTTCACCTCCGTTCGACGAATCTTGCCAATAGACAAGTCTTGGATTGCTTCTGAGGGGTCTTTGTCTCCTACATCAATTGGCAATTTCTCTACTTGCGAGCCGTTAGATTCATCAAACTTCACATCTACCGTCTCTTCAACCTTTCGGGTGAAATTGTTGTAGACACGGTATGTGTAATAGTTTGAGCCATAACCAAGTAGGAATCCTTCATGAGAGTTAGGAGCAAATTTAGAATGACGATGCTTATTAAGAATGTAGCACTTTGAGTCGAATACTCGAAAGTATCCAACTTGGGGTTTGTTACCGGTGAGGAGCTCGCATGCCGTCTTGCCGAGTAGCTTGTGAAGATACAAGCGATTTGTTGCATGACAAGCTGTCTCAACCGCTTCTGCCCAAAAGTGCTTCGGCGTCTTGTACTCATCAAGCATCGTTCTTGCCATTTCGATGAGCGTCCGGTTCTTCCTCTCAACAACTCCATTTTGTTGAGGTGTGTACGTAGCCGAGAACTCATGTGAAATCCCTTCTTTGTCAAGAAAGGTGTCCACATTTGCATTCTTGAACTCCGTTCCATTGTCGCTGCGAACCTTCTTGATCTTCACTTCAAACTGATTTTGAGCCTTCCTGGCGAAGTTTTTGAAGATCTTTTGGACCTGTGATTTGTCATCGAGAAAGAACACCCACGTAAATCTTGAAAAATCATCAACTATAACTAGACCAAAAGAATTTCCATCGAGACTTTAGTAAGCATTGGGACCAAAGAGATCCATGTGAAGTAGCTCAAGTGTCCTCCTTGTGGTCATGATGTTCTTGACGGGATGCCTTCCTCCAACCTGTTTACCTGCTTGACAAGCACTGCAAAGTCTATCCTTATCAAATATGACATCATTAACACCAAGGATATGATTTCCTATAATAAGCTTGTTAAGATTTTGCATGCCAACGTGACCTAATCGTTTATGCCATAACCAACCTTTGGAGGATTTAGCAATGAAGCAAGTTCTAGGTTGAGCCTTTTTAGTGAAATCAACAATGTAAAGATCACCTCTACGTATACCATTAAAGACCATCTTATGATTGTCTCTATGAAACACTTGGCAATCTACTTTAGTAAATAGGACATTGAAACCGAAATCAGCAAGTCTAGATACTGAAAGTAAGTTGTAGCCAAGAGATTCAACGAGCATAACATTTTGAATGGAGCTATCATGTGAGATGGCCACCTTACCGAGGCCAACCACCTTACCCTTTGAGTTGTCACCGAAAGTGACATACTTTCGAGGGCCATCATTTTCAGCAAGCTCACGAAACATGTCTTTATCTCCGGTCATGTGATCGGTACATCCACTGTCAAGAACCCATTCCTTTCCTCCTGCCATATATCCCCGAAGATTTGCCATAAGACCAAAGTGTCTCATTGCATCATCAAGATCAAAGTCATCATCATCATCCTCATCATAGTATCCCTGTTCGACATCGTCATGTGGTGGATCAATTCCTAGCGAGGGTGATTCATTAGTATGAGTTTGACACTGATCTCCTTTATGAAGTCTAGTAGCTTCGGAAATAATATCGCTAATAATTCCAACATTTCCTTTGGCACACATAAGATTTGTAAGTTCAAATAGACAATTACCAAACATAGGATCATTGGAATTCATCTTACTCAAAGGTAATAGACTTATGAAGAATTTCATCCAGATTTTTCAAGGAATAATTAGGAAATCATTCCTCAAGAAATTTCCATATAGTGTAGGCACACTCAAGAGTAGGCAGTTTTCCAACCGAGTGTTTAGGCAAGCCTCTAGTGATAAGATTAACAGTTCTAACATTCCTAATCATGTCAATCGACTCATCAAGGGTAGGATGCATAGGATCAACATGAGGTGCACAAGGACTAGCAATGTACTTGTTCAAATGATATGGATTGAAAATTACAAGCATCTCATTTTTTCACTCATGAAAATATTCTCCATTGAGTATAGGCACTCTATGTCTAAGACTCCCCAAAGTAGACTCATCCATCTTCCTCCAATGGTGATTAAACCAAAGCAATGGAGACCAAGCTCTGATACCACTTGTAGGTGATTAGACTACTTGACCAAATAAAAACTTAACATTTTCCCAATTTTAGTCTTTGGCAGATTTTAGCAATCTTAACACAATTCAAGCAAGCATGCAAAGAGTATATGAGCAGCGCAAAATAAAGCATGCAACTTGCAAGAATGTAAAGGGATGGGTTTGGAGATTTCAAACGCAATTTGGAGACACGGTGATTTTTGAGCCGTGGTTCCGATAGGTGGTGCTATCGTACATCCACGTTGATGGAGACTTCAACCCACGTAGGGTAACGGCTGCGCGAGTCCATGGAGGGCTCCACCCAAGAAGGGTCCATGAAGAAGCAACCTTGTCTATCCCACCATGGTCGTCGCCCACGAAGGACTTGCCTCACTAGCGGTAGTTCTTCACAAAGTAGGCGATCTCCTTGCCCTTACAAACTCATTGGTTCAACTCCACAATCTTGTCGGAGGTTCCCAAGTGACACCTAGCCAATCTAGGAGACACCACTCTCCAAGAAGTAACAAATGGTGTGTCGATGATGAACTCCTTGCTCTTATGCTTCAAATGATAGTCTCCCCAACACTCAACTCTCTCTCACAGGATTTGGATTTGGTGGAAAGAAGATTTGAGTGGAAAGCAACTTGGGAAGGCTAGAGATCAAGATTCATATGGTAGGAATGGAATATCTTGGCCTCAACACATGAGTAGGTGGTTCTCTCTCAGAAATGGTAAGTTAGAAGTGTAGGTTTGTTCTGATGGCTCTCTCCATGAATGAAGAGGAGGTGGAGGTGTATATATAGCCTCCACACAAAATCTAACCGTTACACACAATTTACCATTCTCGGTGGGACCGAATCAACAAACTCGGTCTGACCGATTTAGTAAATCTAGTGATTGTTAGGGTTTTCGGTGGGACCGACATGCAACTCGGTAGGACCGATATGGTTAGGGTTAGGGCATAATGTAATCTCGATGAGACCGATTACACAAACTCGGTGAGACCGATTTTGGTAATAAGCTAACCAGAGAGTTGGTCAGGCAAACTCGGTGTGACCGATTACACAAACTCGGTGGGACCGATTTTGGTAATAAGTTAACCAGAGAGTTTGCATTGTAATCTCAGTAGGACCGATTACTCAAACTCGGTAAGACCAATTTTGATAATGGACATACACACAGAGATTACAATCCCATCTTGATGAGATCGAGATCCCTATCGGTGAGACCGATTTGCCTAGGGTTTGTGGCAGTGGCTATGACATCTGAACTTGGTGGCGCCGGATAGAAAGAATCGGTGGGGCCGAGTTTGACTTTAGGTTTAGGTCATATGTGGATGTGGGAAAGTAGTTGAGGGTTTTGGAGCATATCACTAAGCACTATGAAGCAAGAAACTCATTAAGCAACACCTCATCCCTCCTTGATAGTATTGGCTTTTCCTATAGACTCAATGTGATCTTGTATCACTAAAATATAAAATGTAGAGTCCTGAGCTTGAAGCTTGAGCCAATCCTTTGTCCTTAGCATCTTGAAGGGGTTCCACATCCTTTAGTTCATGCCACTTCATTGTTGAACTTATCTAAAAGTATACTAGATAAAAGTGTTAGTCCAACAAGAGATATGTTGACATTAATTACCAAAATCACCAAGGGAGCACTTGTGCTTTCACCTGGTCCCCACAGCCATCTTCTTGGCCTTCTTCTCTGGCACCTCATAGGGCGCCGGAAACAACATCCTCGTTAGAAGCTCCGATTCTGGATCTTCCGGTAACGGAGCCGGGCAGTTGATCCGCTCCGCTACTGCTACCCAATCCTGCAGAAACAGTGTGAGAGGCTTAGGATCCTCCTCCAGATGTGCTGATGAAAAGCATGTCTTGCGAAACACATAAATTTACCGGATTGGCGGGGCGCTTGGTGCTGAGTCCGCGATCTTCGGTTATGGGTGGTGGTACCTCGGTGGTCTTGAACGGCAAATTCCAGACGTCTTCGTGTGTCATGCCGAAGAGCTCTCACAGTGTCTGGTGTTCGGCTGGGTCGAACTCCCACAGATTGCAAACCCGTCGTTGGCACGGAAGGATCCGGCGGAAGAGCATAACCTATACTATGTTGACGAGCTTGATCTTCTTGCTTATCATATTCCGGACACAGGTCTGAAGTCCGGATAGCTCTACCGTGGATCCCCAGGCTAAGCCCTTATCTTTCCAGGAGGTGAGCCGCATGGGGCCGCCAGATCGAAATTCGGGGGCCGCCACCCAGTTGGCGTTGCGCGGCTCAGTGATGTAGAACCACCCCAACTGCCACCCCTTTACGGTCTCCACAAAGGAGCCCTTGGGCCAAGTAACATTGGGCATCTTGCCCACCATGGCGCCCCCGCACTCCGCTTGCTGGCCGCCCACCACCTTTGGCTTCACGTTGAAGGTCTTCAGCCATAGGCCGAAGTGGGGCGGGATCCGGAGGAAAGCCTCGCACACGATGATGAACGTCGAGATGTTGAGGATGAAGTTGGGGGCCAGATCATGAAAGTCCAGCCCATAGTAAAACATAAGCCCGCAGACGAATGGGTGGAGGGGAAATCCCAGTCCGCGGACAAAATGAGAGAGGAACACTACCCTCTCTTGAGGTTTCAGGGTGGGGATGATCTGCCCTTCGACCGGAAGCCTGTGCGTGATGTTTGCGGACAGGTATCTGGCCCCCCGTAGCTTTGTTATGTCCTCCTCCGTGACGGAGGAGGCCATCCACTTGCCTCCTACTCCGGACATGCTTGAATGACTTTGCGGAGAAGGTGAGGGCTTGGGCGCTAGAGCTCGAGCGAGAGAGAATGGATGAGCGGAGGAAGAAGAAGGCGTGGGTGAAAAAGGGGAATCCTTATCTCTTTATAAAGGCGGTAGAAACTGTGCGCCTCCCCACTTGCCCTGTAAACTCGCTTATTCCCCATGCGTCGTATTGATGGCTTGGTTGGGTTACCCACACCCGTATTGATGAGAATCCCGTGATAAGGGGACACGATCTCTGCTTCGACAAGACGTGCCAATAAACCGCCTCGCAAGACGTGTGGTAGCAGGTTGTGAAAAACGGTTCGCGTAAAGACTGGGCCGCGGTGTGGTGTCGCGCTATGAAAAACTGTCAGCAGATTAGATTCGTGAAAAGTTGTGCTCTCTATGGTGGTATGTGGAATTTGTTTTGCAGAGTCGGACACGATTCGTGTGTTACAAATCTACCTTGGAGTATTCGGAGAAGGAACCCGCCTTGCAATGCCGAAGATAATCTGCGCGCCAGACTTATCGTCATTGAAGCCTGGTTCAGGGGCTACTGAGGGAGTCCTGGATTAAGGGGTCCTCAGACAGCTGGACTATATACTTATGCCGGACTGTTGGACTATGAAGATACAAGATTGAAGACTTCGTCCCGTGTCTGGGTGGGACTCTCCTTTGCGTGGAAGGCAAGCTTGGCGATTCGGATGTGTAGATCTCCTTCTCTGTAACCGACTTTGTGTAACCCTAGCCCCCTCCGGTGTCTATATAAACTGGAGGGTTTAGTCCGTAGGACAAGAACAATCATAATCATAGGCTAGCTTCTAGGGTTTAGCCTCTAAGATCTCGTGGTAGATCAACTCTTGTAATACTCATATCATCAAGATCAATCAAGCAGGAAGTAGGGTATTACCTCCATAGAGAGGGCCCGAACCTGGGTAAACATTGTGTCCCCCGCCTCCTGTTACCATTAGCCTTAGACGCAAAGTTCGGGACCCCCTACCCGAGATCCGCCGGTTTTGACACCGACACCTATGCCTCAGCCATAGGTTCTATAAAGTATGCCATGCTGTGTACCAGACCTATTGTATACCCTACCCTGAGTTTGGCAAGGGAGTACAATAGTGATCTAGGAGGAGTAGATCACTGGACAGCGGTCAAAATTATCCTTATAGGACTAAGGAGATATTTCTCGGTTATGGAGGTGATAAAAAGGTACGTCATAAAGGGTTACGTCGATGCAAGTTTTTGACACCGATCCGGATGACTCTAAGTCTCAATCTGGATACACATTGAAAGTGGGAGCAATTAGCTAGAGTAGCTCTGTGCAGAGCATTGTAGACATATAAATTTGCAAAATACATACGGATCTGAATTTGGCAGACCCGTTGACTAAACTTCTCTCACAAGCAAAACATGATCACACCTTAGTGCTCTTTGGGTGTTAATCACATGGCAATGTGAATTAGATTGTTGACTCTAGTAAACTCTTTGAGTGTTGGTCACATGGCGATGTGAACTATGGGTGTTAATCACATGGTGATGTGAAATATGGATGTTAAATCACATGGCGATGTGAACTAGATTATTGACTCTAGTGCAAGTGGGAGACTGAAGGAAATATGCCCTAGAGGCAATAATAAAGTTATTATTATATTTCCTTATATCATGATAAATCTTTATTATTCATGCTAGAATTGTATTAACCGGAAACTTAGTACATGTGTGAATACATAGACAAACAGAGTGTCACTAGTATGCCTCTACTTGACTAGCTCGTTGAATCAAAGATGGTTATGTTTCCTAGCCATAGACATGAGTTGTCATTTGATTAACGGTATCACATCATTGGAGAATGATGTGATTGACTTGACCCATTCCGTTAGCTTAGCACTTGATCATTTAGTATATTACTATTGCTTTCTTCATGACTTATGCATGTTCCTATGAGTATGAGATTATGCAACTCCCGAATACCGGAGGAACACTTTGTGTGCTACCAAACATCGCAACGTAACTGGGTGATTATAAAGGTGCTCTATAGGTGTCTCCGATGGTACTTGTTGAGTTGGCATAGATCAAGATTAGGATTTGTCACTCCGATTGTCGGAGAGGTATCTCTGGGCCCTCTCGGTAATGCACATCACTATAAGCCTTGCAAGCAATGTGACTAATGATAGTTGCGGGATGATGCATTATGGAACGAGTAAAGAGACTTGTCGGTAACGAGATTGAACTAGGTATGGTGATACCAACGATCGAATCTCGGGCAAGTAACATACCTATGACAAAGGGAACAACGTATGTTGTTATGCGGTTTGATCGATAAAGATCTTCGTAGAATATGTAGGAGCCAATATGAGCATCCAGGTTCCGCTATTGGTTATTGACCGGAGATGTGTCTCGGTCATGTCTACATAGTTCTCGAACCCGTAGGGTCCGCATGCTTAACATTCGGTGACGATTTATATTATGAGTTATATGATTTGATGACCAAAGTTTTTTCGGTGTCCCGTATGAGATCGGGGACATGACGAGGAGTCTCGAAATGATCGAGACGTAAAGATTGATATATTGAAAGGATATATTTGGACATCGAAAAGGTTTCGAGTGATTGGGGTATTTTTCAGAGTACCGGAGAGTTATGGAAATTTGTATTGGGCCATAATGTGCCATACGGGAAAGGAGATAAAAGGCCTCAAGGGTGGTCGTACCCCTCCCCATGGACTGGTCCGAATTGGACTAGGGAGGGGGGGCACCCCCTTCCTTCCTTCTCCTGCTCCCTTCCCCTTTTCCTACTCCATGTGGGAGGTGGAATCCTACTAGGACTAGGGAGTCCTAGTAGGACTCCACACTTTGGGCGCACCCTATGAGGGTCGGCCTCCTCCTCCCTTCCTCCTTTATATACAGGGGCAGGGGGGCACCCTAGAACACATAATTTGATCATTGATCTCTTAGCCGTGTGCGGTGCCCCCCTCCACCATAATCCACCTCGGTCATATCGTCGTAGTGCTTAGGCGAAGCCCTGTACCTGTAGCTTCATCATCACCGTCGTCACGCCGTCGTGCTGACGAAGCTCTCCCTCGAAGCTCTACTGGATCGTGAGTTCATGGGACATCGCCGAGCTGAACGTGTGCAGATCACGGAGGTGTCGTACGTTCGGTACTAGGATCGGTCGACCATGAAGACGTACGACTACATCAACCGCGTTGTCATAACGCTTCCGCTTACGGTCTACGAGGGTACGTGGACAACACTCTCCCCTCTCGTTGCTATGCATCACCATGATCTTGCGTGTGCGTAGGATTTTTTTTTTGAAATTACTACGTTCCCCAACACCATGGACCAGATAGGGAACTCTCCTCCCATCTAGGGGAGGGGGGAGGCCAAGGAAGAAGAAGAAGGGGGGGCTCTCTCCCCCTCTCTCCGGGTGGCGCCGCCGAGGCAAGGATTTTGATGGCGATCTACATCAACAATCTTGCTACCGTCAACACCAACTTTCTCCCCCTCTATGCAGCGGTGTAACACCTCTTCTCCCTGATGTAATCTCCACTTAAACATGGTGCTCAACTCCATATATTATTTTCCAATGATATTTGGCTATCCTATGATGTTTGAGTAGATCCGTTTTGTCCTATGGGTTAATCGTGATCTTGGTTGGTATTATTGTATATCTTATTTATGGTGCTGTCCTACGGTGCCCTCTGTCTCGTTCAAACGTGAGGGACCCCGCTGTAGGTTGTTGCAATATGTTCATGGTTTGCTTATTGTTAGTGTTGCGGGGGATGAAAGCAGCCTAAACACGGATAAGTGGGTTATGGCGTATGGGATAAACAGGACTTGATACTTAATGCTATGGTTGGGTTTCACGACCTTAATGATATTTAGTAGTTGCGGATGCTTGCTAGGGGTCCAATCATAAGTGCATATGATCCAAGTAAAGAAAGTATGTTAACTCATGCCTCTCCCTCATATGGAAATGCAAGAATGATTACCGGTACTTGTTATGGATTGCCTAGGGACAAATGACTTTCTTGTTGACAAAAGCTATCCACTTTTACCATCTTGCAATTTATCCGTAGTTTGCAAAGTACTCGTAGTTTTATTCATGCAAAATAGTTTCATACTTGTTTTAGGTAAAGCAAACCTCAAGTGTGCGTAGAGTTGTATCGGTGGTCGATAGAACTTGAGGGAATATTTGTTCTACTTTTAGCTCCTCGCCGGGTTCGACACTCTTATTTATCAAAGAAGGCTACAAACGATCCCCTATACTTGTGGGTTATCAAGAAGCCATGGTTATAGGTTTAACCATGGGAGAAACCCAAACAGAATCAACTCCTGAAACGAATAGAGAAGAAACTCATGATATGGAGATCAGAAAAATAATCAAAAAATGTATAGTAGGTTAAGGGGTCACCTCACCAAAAATTAGTAGGAGGGAGATTCCCAGGGGCCTAGGCGCCCCTGTAAGGCGGGTTCCTAGGGCCCATAGCCACAGGTCCCTTATCTGGCCAATTTTCTTGGATTTTTGTTTGAGAAACTTCCGAAATAATTTTATTGGATTTTCAGGGAGATTTTTGCGTACCTTTCCTTACCTTTGAAATTTTGGGATTTGGAAGGTTCTGCTATTATTTTTCAATTAATTATTTGGGGTTGATTAGGTGCACTACATTTACCTCCACATCAACCAGATCACCAACTATATAATGCTTCAACCTTTGACCATTGACAACCCTCGGTTTCTTGCAATACTCACCTTCCAACTTGATAGCCCCTGAGTGATAAACCTCTACTGTGGCGTGAGGACCAGTCCATTTGGAATTTTGGATAGGAGTTTACCTGCAAAATTTCTGAAACAAGAATTGTATAATAGTACACGAGCTCCTACTATGAACTCCCTATGTTGGATTCTCCTATCGTGTCAAAACTTAACTTTTTCTTTAAATAATTTGGTACTTTCATAAGCTTCGTTCCTCCACTCATCTAAGGCATTTATATCCAAAAACATTTCTCTCCGACTGGCTTAAATTCATAGTTTAATTGCCTAATAAGTTGTGTGCTCTACTTACAAACATGACAAGTTTTACCATAAACCATTTTATACACAAACATACCATAGGATTCTTATAAGTTGTTCTATATGCCCCAGAGTGCATCATTTATTTTCTTTGACCGATCCTTTCTTGATCTACTTATGGTCTTTTGTAAGGTTGACTTTATTTCCATGTTAGTTAGTTCTACTTAACCACTAGACCAAGAGTGATAAGGAGAAGTAACTCTATGGTTAACATCATACTTAGCCAAAACTTTTCTAAAAGGACCATGAATAAAGTGAGAACAACCATCTGTCATTATGTCTCTAAGGACTCCAAACCTAGGGAATATAACATCTTTAAGCATTTTAATGGAAGTTTTATGATCAACACCTTTTGTAGCATAGCTTCTACCCACTTAGTCACATAATCGACAACCATCAAAATATGAGTGTACCCATGAGAAATAGGAAAATGTCACATATAATAAAAAAACCAAACATCAAATGGTTCCACTACAAAAGAGCATCATAAACATTTCTTGATGTCTACCCATACTGCATACCCTCTAACATTCATCACAAGATAGAATAAACTTTCGTGCATCTTTAAACAAAGTGGGCCAGTAAAAACGAGATTGTAGTACCTTATGTGTAGTTATGTCTCCAGCATGGTGTCCTCCATATTGACTGGAGTGACATTTCCTCAATATACTCTCGTGTTCACTTTCAGGTATACAACTCCTAACAATACTGTCTACTCCTTTTTTATAGAGATGAGGATCACCCCAAAAATACGGTCTCAGGTCATAAAATAATTATGTTTTGTTGATATCTAGAATTAGGAGGAATATACTTTGCAATAATGTAATTAGCATAATAAATAAACCAAGGTTAACAACATAAGTTTTAATTGCAGCAAGTTGCTCATCCGAAAAACTATCATTGATAGGTGTGTGTGTGTGAGAGAGAGAGAGAGAGAGAGAGAAAGAGAGAGAGGGGGGGAGATAGAGATAGAAGGGAAAGACAGTAGTGTGAGAGAGAAGAGAGTATTTGATTGGCTCCCAACCCGTCCTCTATGATCATGTTATGTAAGATCACACACGTTGTCATGATGTGCCACAAATCCTTTTGATGCGAGAATCATGCAGGACCACGAACAATGTCAAAGCGAGCTTGTAAAACCCCAAATGCCCACTCGACATCCTTTCGACTGCTTCTTACGCCTCACAAAGTGAACATTCTTGTTACCCTGGGGGTTTGGTATTGTCTTCACAAAAGTAAACCATGCCGGATATATGCCATCAGCAAGATAGTATCCCATGTTTTATGGACACCCACTGACTTCGGGATTCACCGGTGGTGCATCTCCAACAGAAAGCCTTGAAAACAGATGATATCTTTGCAGAGAATTTAGGTCATCGTGAGATCCTGGCAATCCAAAATATGAATGCCAAATCCAAAGGTCATTTGATGCCACGACTTCTAGTATTATGGTTGCATCTTTAATTTTCCCTTTGAATTGTCCATGCAATGGTATAAGACAATTCTTCCACTTCTATAACATGCAATCGATGCTTCCAAACATACCGGGAAAGCCTTTTGATGCACACATCTGAAGAAGTCATGCACTGTCCTCTTCATTTGGAGTTTGGAGACATTCTTCTTCGAATGTCTCAATGATTGACTTCACAAAATTTGTTAGAGATCTTAATGCAAGTGCTCTCTGCCATTCCAAACCAATCATCAATAAAATCAGTTGGACAACCATGTGCAAGCATGCACACAGCTGCTCAAACCTTCTTCAAAGAACTGTGAACTTGTTGACCAGCTGCATTTCTTCTCTGCACAAGTACGAGCAATGATATTCCACAACATGAGCAGTGCACATAACAAATCCTTTGCCATTGGGAACCTTCTCCTGATATTTTTTAAACCGTACACTGGATTCTCTCCAAAATAGTCATCCATTAGCTTGTCATGACTAGCTTGCTTGTTTTGAAAGAGTATGATATGCTGAACCTCCCCGCCCCAGCTTCTTGTTTGATATTGTGTCCACATATAAAGCAATCACCATTCCAAGTTCGTCATCCTCGTTCGAGGACGAGTCCTAAAAAACAACTAAACAAGAGAGTTCATCTGCAATGCAAGCGACGACATATAATATGAGCACACACAATCTCAACAAGTAATTCTTTTGGTCATATAAAAAATTGGGTGAAGAAACTCGTCGAATACCTTAGGGAAGAAATGGAGCCGAGGGAGCGTTTGGCAGGGGTTGGGAGGTGGGCAGCTTGACCGGGCGGCGGGGCCTGGTGCTGGGAGACAGGCGTCTCATTGGGGTCGTGGCCGGATCGTCCAAGCGGCGGCGGGGTGGCGCAGCTGGCCAATGGGACGGAGTGGGCATGAAGGTAAGCGTGGAGGTGGCATGAACCAAAGTTTTCGGGAAATGTCTTCTTCCCCTAGATGGAGGAGAAGTGGAAAAAGATTATATGAGACCAGGTCTCATATAAACCAGGTGAGACCTGCCCTGATGGATGACAAGTGGCATTCACAAATCACAAAGCATCTAATCTCTCCCCCCTGATGGGGGGTGGGGTAGATGCTTTGTGATTTGTAAATGCCACGTGTCATTCATCAGGATGGGTCTCACCTGCTAACCCGTGAGACCTGGTCTCATAGAATTCTTTTCCAGGAGAAGTTGGGCATATTATTCAGAATCCTTAAATTTATTTATCGAGTTTACGGCAGCTGTTGAAATATATTTTTTGCTAACTTCCTCTAAACTAGGATCTTTTTTACATAATACGGGAACTTTTGCAGATGCTTTAAATAGCCAAAATATTTTCCTAAGAGAACTCCTCCGAAGGCTCTGGTCTATTACTTTTTCTCGCTTGATTGACCGGCGGCCAAGGTGAGCGCCGCCGCGATAGCACCCCCAGCTCCCACTCCCAGACCCACACGCAGCCAGCCGCCGCATACCGTGAGGGGCGAGGAGAGCGGCCGACTGGCCGTCACCTCCCTCCATATCCGTGGCGAGCCGCGAACCGAGGTACTATCCCGCCGCACGCACGCCACACGCACATCGCTCTCGTTTGATATCTGATCTGTTACGTATGGTTTCTGTGTGTGATGAAGTGTGCCGAATCTTGCCCTTGAGTACTGATGAAATTGTCAGCTGGGCCTTCTCTGATACATTTACGGTCGACTACAGCTGATTATAAAACCTAGACAAATTACTACCGTTGCTCGTTCTTGATTAATCTGGTTTCCGATCTAGTATAAAACTCTGACGGTTGAGCTAATGTCTCGCCCCATATTGTAAGTCTTGCTGATTTTTTCCTGACTCTTGAGTGACAAGTTCCTTAAAGTTTGAAACCGCTATTTAGATACATTAAAACTGAGCACTTTTCCGGTCCTCTCATGTCATCAACACTCCCAACCGTCTGATCATCAATTTTGAGCATTGCCGGCTGTTAGATTAGCTGTGAATCGCTTTTAATCTCGTATCGTTCGCTAATACAAATCGCTCACATCATGGGCCGTTGCTCCGCTAGCATTTTTGGACGCTCCAGGTTAACTTGGGCCTAATGGGTCGTGGCAGTTTTCCCATGTGAAGCGGATGGACACGGCGAACCCTTGCCGTGGCTCTCTAAAAAAAGTTGGGATCAACATCTGTTAGTTACAGCGCTTACATTCTATGGTGTTCCTCGTATCAAAATGTCAAATCTTAACCTTGGACTGGAAGCTTTGCTGATTTTTTTCCTGACTCTTGCCCCCCGTCCCCCGCAGCCTCCCCCTCTCCCCGACTCTCTCTTCCTCGCCGTCGCCGGTGGCCTCCGGCAGGCAAAGCCTGTGCGGAGCCGGCGGCGGCGGGGCGCGCTCTCTGGCTGCTGTCGCTCGGGAGAAGGGGATCTCGCGGGCGATAGGCAGCTGTCCGGCACTCGGCCTCGGGGCAGCGTCCTGGCGCGCGGCGGAGGTGGTCTTCGGCGCACGGCGAGGCGTTTGGTCGTGGCGGTGGGCGCGCGGCCGCATGCGCGGTCGCGGTCATTCGCGCTTGGGCGGTCCCGATCTAGGACCTCGCGGGCGGCGGCTGGCGCGGACGGGCGGCCGGCGTTCGGCTTGGCGTCGGCTGCGGCCAGAGGTTGGGGCGCCGGGGCGGCGGCCTCAGTCCGGGCTCCGGCCGTGACCTGGGAGTGGACGGCGCGCGTGGTTGGGCCGGCTCTCGGCTCTGGATGTGAGCGCGGGGCGCAGATCCTTGGCCGGGCGCGGCGGTGACTGCGCGCGGCGGGCGCGGTGGCTGGTGGGGCGCGACGGGCGTGGCATCTCCGGAGCTCGAGGTGTGCTGCGGTGCAGGGCCTGCTCGTCTACCATGCTGCTTCGCTGGAGCTGCTCCGATCTGGATCTGGCCTTGGTGGTTCTGATCTTGCTGCTGCTCCTTGCGATGCGATGGTTGCTGCGGTGGTGGTGGTCACTATGGTGTTGCGGTGGTGGACGGCGACTACGGCCAGGGGGTGGTGCGTGCCTGGGCACGGTGGATCGTGGGATCCCGTGGCTAGGGTGAGGTCAGCCTCAGCAGGGGTGGTGATTGGTGGGCGGCGGTCGGTGGGGGTGGTGCTCTCCGGGAGAAATTCTTGCTCCGGTCTTCATCGGAGCCGGCGACGGCAGCGCCCGCAGGTGTCGTGATCTTTCTTGGAAGCGTCGCCGTGGAGGTGCTCCTCCCCACGGCTTTGGCTCCGGAGGGAAACCTCAGATCCGCTGGATCGGCGATGGAGGCGTCTTCGCGTCTTTCTCCTCCTTGGGGGCATCGTCTCGGAGCCGGCTACGACCGAGAGACTAGTGGATTGCGGCATCTTCGCCGTGGATGGTGGCATCTTCGCCGCGTGGTTTGCTGAGGCGGGGCGCTGGTTTCTGGTTGGCAACGATGATGGCGTCGAGAGGAGCTCGGGTCGCGGCTTGGACTTCGGTAGTCGGTTCTTCCCGACGTGTCCGAGGTGCTCTTCCGGTTTGCGGAGGGCACGGTCGGCGCAAGTCCTGCATATCTTCCTTGTGAGGCTCGCCGTCAAAGTCGGAGCTGTCGGTTGCTTGCGCGTGTGGCCATTTGGTGGCATGTGCCGTCGGGGTTGTGTCCCATGTCGGTGGCCAGGATGGCCGGTGGTGCCCATGTCATGTGGGTTGGGTTGTATCGGTTTCAGCCCGGTTTTCCGTTAATTAACCGGGCAATTCTCTTCTTCTTAATCAATGAAAATGGCAAATATTTTGCCTCGTTTCAAAAAAAAAAACAAGTTCCTTAAACTTTGAAACCGATATCTGCCTTGAAGTTGGGATCAACATCTGTTAGTTAAATGGTGTTCCTCATATCAAAATTTCAAATCTGAACCTTGGACAGGAAGCTTAATTTATTGCACCTCGTTTTGCAGCGCAGCATTTAGTCTCGTTCTGTGATCAGGAACCAAGCTTGCTAGCAATGTATATTGGGCCGGCCATTGAGTGGGAGATGCATGAGCGCCGGTTCTTCTAAGAGCATGGTTAATAGTATAGCTAGCTGCAGGCGATAAGCCAGTGTCATGTCATCTACAACCCATTTTATAGTCAACATGTATAATAGTAGATCAAAAAAGTGTACTACTTTTTTATTATGTGGCCCACCTTTCATTCTTACAAAGTGCCTAAGAGCACGTGCTAGAGCTGACTCTTCACAAAGAGCCCGCTTACCTTCTCTCTCGTCTTCTCTTTCCTCCAACTAAGCAGAAATGTACTAGTTTATATTTCTTATAGCCCGCTGACTCAGCTCTATTGTACTTGCTCTAATCGGCGCGGATGGCGCCGAGACCTCTTATTCCGCACCTTTAGCACAGAGGCAACTCACGCTCATTGCAGCTGGTGGGCCAATCCAAGAACCACATCACAGTGAATACTATATATACTAGATGATAGCCCGCACATTGTTGTGGCATAGTTTGCAACATATTTTAATGAGATTCCTTGCATGAAACATGAATGTTTGGAGACTGGAGTAATAATATAAGAGATAGAACTAAAAATACATATGGCATATTGTGTTTGATTATTGTATAGTTATATAATATTTATTAAATAAAAATATCACAATAGAATCAAAATTCCCATGCATATTTGCATGTTCTCTTTCCATGCATGCTGCATCATGATGTGGCATGCCTGCATGTTTAGAGAAATATGTTAGTGGAGTGGGCTTTTTTCATGCATGTTGTCTGATAAGGTGGCATGCTTGCATGTTGAGATAAATATGTTAGTAGGGCCTAGATTAGGTGAGTCACTTTCAAGCATGTTGCATGATCATGTGGCATGCCCGCATGTTTAGAGAAATAGATTAGTGAAGTGGGCTTTTTTTATGCATGTTGTCTGCATGCTTACATGTTGAGAGAAATGTAGTTTTAGATATAAAAGATACCTAAGAAAGTTATCCCTACTAATTTATTTATCTCAACATGCAAGCATGCCACCTCACCATACAATTATGAATGAGATAAGTCTCACCTCAGCATGCAATCATGCATGAAAAAAACCCACCACAACATCCAGTCATGCATGTGAAAATGTTTTCCATTCAATTATTCTATTTGTATTCAATAAATATTTTACAACTATACATAATCAAATATAATAAGTCAAGTGTATTTTCAAATCTTGTTTCTCATGTCATCAATCAAATTTTCACCAACCAATTTCGATAGCAATGCGCGGGTGATCCCCATTAACTTATTTATCTCGACATGCAAGCATGCCTTCTCACCATACAATTATGAATAGGATAAGTCTCACCTCAACATGCAATCATGCATGGAAAAAATCCACCACAACATTCAGTCGTGCATGGGAAAATGTTTTCCATTAAATTATTCTATTTGCATTTAATAAATATTTTACAACTATACATAGTCAAATATAATAAGTCATGTGTATTTACAAATTTTGATTCTCATCTCATCATAGGCGGAGACAGGGGTGCGAGCAGGGGTCAGACACCCCCCATCCCCTCCCCCTATTAGGTTATGTTAGTTTCTACTTCTAGTAGTAATAGTTTAGACATATAGTAGTGGCCGACCTGTCGCAGTTATACGTCTGTTTAGCGATAATGGTCAGCATGCCAACTTCCCAGCCCAAGAATCAAACAACACGTGAAAGGCACAAAGACATGTATCACGATCTTGCCTCCAGCCGCCAGGGCGCTTTCCTCCGTTGTCGACCTACGACGGCTCCCCTCTGCCCATGACCTTGGTTGTCGGTGGTGAGGGGGGGTCGCAGGATCCACGTGCGTGGGTTGTTTTAGGCATTAGTAGCTTAGGGTTTTCGGCTGTTCATCTTTTTGGCTTCGGTGGTGGCGATGGTGGCACCGACTAATAAATATTCAGATCCTTCCTCAACGAGATGATCCATTTTGGGGGTGGATTTTAGAAACCAGTCCGTCCAAGCAAAGATGGTGCGGTGGCGACATCCTCGTGGTGAACATGTGTGCTCGGGCTCTGCCTTGCGGCGGCATTTGCTCTAGCATCGGCACGGAGCTTGGGAGGTAGTCCAGGAGCAGATGCAGATTGTGGTCTGCATCGGCGGCATCTATAAGATGGTGGATCGTGTGCTGGATTCGTGGTTTGTGGCAGGCAGGTATTGTTTTCTCCTCCGACGTCTTATCCGCGCGGGGGTGCCAGATCTAGAGTTCGATGGCGTGTCCGGGGTGTTACCCCGGTCTGATTCGTTCAACGGCAATCAGCGATGGAGTCGCGTCGACCTCGAGTGTGAAAATAATCCGTCATTTTCTCCTTTGGTGGTTGATGTGGTGGTGCGAGAGGTAGATGACAGACGTTGGTGTCAAGTTCAGAGGATTCTTCAATCTTGTTTGCAATTTTATTTCTTGGCTGATGTTCCTATGTGCAAAGGCTAGCGTTCTGTCGTCTTTTCAATTTTGTCAGGTTATGTACATGACTTGTAATATGATCCTTGTGATATAAATAAGATACGTATTTCCATAAAAAATACTTCCTTTTTTGAATAAAAAAATACTTCCAGCTCAAAAGCCCAAAGCATAGCTTGATCGCTAGGTTATACATGGACGTGTCTATCGAGCGGTCAGTGGCTCGGTAACACTCCAGGGCAGCCTTCTCTTTTTAGTATATTTTTGTCCTAATTAAATAGACTAGATCGTCGATGGCGCGCGTTGCCGCGCCCGTCAATTTTGTCGATATAATAATAGAAACTTTCAGACAAAATAATAAGTTTGCATAACCTAACCCATGTTAGCAATCAAAGAGGAGAAAATTAATAGTCTTTGAACAAATTAGTGCGATAGCAGTCGGGCTAGTGTACACTTTCTTTCTCGATGATTTTGAATGCATATCAAGCTATAAAAATCTCTTTGTGAAGGAAAAAACACAACACACAACTTGTATAGGTGCAACTGCAACTGGTCTGATTGTATTATCTAGATGTTGTAGGAAATTCATGGCACGTAAAACATAAAACTGCATCAACATTACTATTATTGGCTTGTTGCCCTTGCAAGTATTTTCAGAGCATCGCGTGCAGATATAAAATTAAATCGGAGCAATAGTGGTTTTAAAAAGACTAAAAAAATCATCTGTAGGACAACTGGCCGACAATTCATAATTTTCTGAATGGAGGCCCTTGATTCATGTTACCAACTAAACTACCAAAATACAATTTTATTTTGTGACATGTCAGTGGCACTTTGGTAACATTGAACTGCTAGCGAAGAATCATCTTAAGAAAAGTATGTGCCAAAAATGCAGAGCAATTCCGCTCACACGTACTCCCTCCGTTCCAAAATAGATGACCCAACTTTATACTAATTGTCACTTCAATTTGAAACATGGATAAAATTTCTTAACTTAGTGAACCGCATGACATAGAAATCAACCCAATCCTGTCGAAACATACATTAAGTTGTTAACTAAACAGAGCAGCTAAAGATCTAAAGGCGGGGAAGAGGAATACAGTTGGGTGCCAGCAAGCGAGGAAAGGCTGCCACACACGTAAAAAGGTGGCGATGAGTGCCGGCGGCTAGTCAAGGCACTGGACTGTTGTATGTTGCTTGTACTTAGAATGTCCATGTATCGTTGAGAATTTGAAGGACACAAAGATGGATGGCTGCAAGAAGATTAAATTGCTTGTTGGACATGATAAAAAATATATGAGAGCCAAAATTACATTAAGCAATAGTAAGAAGTTGATAAATTGTACACTATCACAATTGCGGCAAGACAAAGATCATTTGCTCACAAAGCAGAAAACTATTTAATCAGAATAGGAAAAATACAACCACACAGGTACTAATGTTAGAGGTGAATTAAAAAATAAAATGTCCATCAGTGCATGATACGAGGTCATGGCCAGCTCATATTAAATAGCACTGTTCAACATTGATCATGTTGAGTTGAAAGAGATCACCTGAATATAAATCCTACGGTCCCATAGACCGTGTTTTGCAAAACATCATGATGCAGTGATATAATGGTTGGAATTCTAAAAGGGTAACTTCTTATTTTTTTTCAGTATTCTGCAATAGAAGAAAAGAAACACTCGGTATGGCATAACGAAAAATTGCAATAGTAAAAATAATTCATATAGCTACAGCTTGTAGGTGAACAGTTCTTAGAGAGCGAACATCCAACCCGAAGTCCTAAATTAGCATGTTGGTAGTTGCTACTCAGTTTACAAATAGGAAAAACCAACCTAAATATCCAGGAATCATCACGTGATTCAGGCTATAGGTACTTATTTATTTTAAATAGATTTTTCTCCACCATGGCTGACACATATTGAATATCTATCAAAGAAATAACAATGTGTATTGCAAAGACAAGAAAGCAGGAGGACATACCTATTTAATCAATTCAGGGGCTTCCCTTGACTCGAGATTAACCTTGGCACCGATTTGAATAGGACTTCAGTTTTGGGAGGGAAATGCTGTCAACAGAGGCCCTTATCTTGCAACGTGAAGATACAAATTTTCAGTTAGTTGCCTTTGATAGTAAAGTGGCAAGATCTAGCTAACTGTTTGAATGTATGTCATTCGTTGATATCAGAGAGATATTCATTAATAGATAGACACATTTATACAGAGGGGAATCAGGCAAGAGCAAGTACATGAATTACACTAATATGTACATAATTAGCTACATCAGCATAGTTGGAATCAAACTCGAATAAGTAAGGATATCAAACTGATAAGCACAAAGAAATGATAGAATGAAGCAGTCTTCCAAATAATTCCTCAAACAACTCCCTTAACCACCTAGCTCATGTGGAAATTTTGGATATACAAAACCACCTAGCTGATAACCTTTACCTGTCCAGATCATACATGACAAAAATAGCACATAATGAGCTCCACCTTTTCAAAAGATTGGTACCAGGGAATTCACAAATACTCATCCATTCAAAAGAAGTAAGGTTCAAATTAGTGGTTCGAGATCCATCAACCAGTGCAGGTAGGAGGCACATGAGTGTAGACGTACTGTTTAGGGGAGGATGGGAGTGGAAGCAGGGAGGCGTTCCACAAAAACTTGCCAGTAGCCATTCTGGAGTACCGTGGTGCGACCAAACATGGAGATGGGACCATAAACGTCTCTTGCGTCCACCAGATCTTTCACCGCCAGCCGCCGGCCGCAGCGGCCATGTGTAGGGTTCGCACGATGCAAACTGAGGGATGGTGTTGGTGTACCTTGCACAGCCAGTTGCCACGGTAGAAGTCACGAGGAGCTCACCGGCCTTGCCGACGGAGAAGAACTCTTTCTCGAGGACCTCGGCATACTCCCGTGCCCAGGGCACACCACTTGGGCCGGCGCTCGGCCACGCGGCGCATCTGCAGCATTCGGCGCTCGCGGAATGCCTCGATGTCGTCCGGGCCAAGACGCTCGAGTGCGGTGATCTCCTCGACCGCCTTCGCGAACGACAGGACCTGTTTCTCCAAGATCTGCCATCGTTGGGACACGTCGCGTCAGAAAAAGGAACTGGGGAAACAGATGGAGGAATGGATTCACCATGGTGCCGAGGGTCGCCGCCCGCGTAGATCGGCCGAGGGGTCGCGGCGGCCGCGCTCCTCAAGCGAGCGAGAGGAGGGAAGGGGCGGCGCTGCTTCAGGCTCCTTCAGTGGCGGCGCTCTGCGGGACGGCTGTTTCGCCTAGGTCGCTCTGTGAGAGGGCGATAGTGGGCTGAAAAACGAAAAAGAGAGGGGCGAGCAAGGCGGAAAGATTGGGCTTGGGAGGTACATGGCCCAATCAACGACATGCCACGGTTTCGGCTTCCAGAAAAGCAGCCCTCCAGGACAGCTGGCCCTGTTCGCGATTAGAGGTCGATCTGATGGACAGAAACGTCATGATCACAAAATTGTACGGCCGAAAATCCAAATCGCTGTGAGGGCTCGCTTTAGGTGCGGTTGTACTATTCTTAATTAGGAAATATTTTGTCCTCTTAACAAGAAAAGGACAAAGACCATACACCGTGTTTTAACATAATTGAAAAAGCACACACGGGAACAAGTGTGAACGCATTTAATTCGGATTTTAAAATTTAGAAAAGTCATAACTTTTGAACCGAACATCGAAATTAAGATCCGCTTTCACCATTGAAATCCTCGCGATGTGCTCTTCGAAACTAGATCCCACATGGTCTGTTTCGACAAACTTTTTTTTGTACAATTTTGCCTCCATTTTGTGCAATTACCCAGTTGTTGATGTGCAACTATCTAATAGTCGATATGCAACTTTCTCTATATCCATGAATGTGTAGTTTTCGTTGATGGCACCTCACCCTAAACTACCCACTATCAAGTGAGATGTGCAATTTCGTCTGCTGCCCCAGTCAACTTCTTAGTAGTCAATGTGCAACTTTTTCTCTATCGTTGGAAGTGCATTTTTTACTGTTTGCTTCCCCGGTCAACTGCCAAGTAGTGGACGTGCAACTTCGAAAACTATCCCAGCCAACTACCTAATGGTCGATGTGTAACTTTTCCCCGTATCCATGGGTGTGTAGTTTTCATTGCTAGCACCCCTTCCCACCCACCCCAGCTAGTGAGACGTGCATCTGGGAAAATAGCAGGTGCTACCAGCACTTAGGTGATACCGTGATACGGGCTTCTGGGCCGTTCGATCTCAGATCCAACGGCTCTGGAAGTCTATTGTACCTACATGAAATTTTGAGACTCTTGAATGACTTTTTTGCAAAAATGCTCAAGAACTCCCAGGAGCCGTCGAATCTGAGATCCAACGGCTCCTAGAAGCCCGTATCATGGTATCACCTAACACATGGTATCACCTGATATCTTCTCATGTGCATCTTTAGGGTCTCGCCTATAGACAACTTTTCTACCCTCATGGTCGTATGGATGCGCAGTTTTCCCATCCAACAAATCCATGTCGATGAGATGTGCAACTTTATCTGCTAGCCTAGCCAATTGCCTAGCAGATTATGTGCAACTTCGCCTGTTGCCACCGCCAACTAAAACTAAATATCCACAAGTATGGAGAGGAAGGAGCTGCCCATTGACTACTGTAAAGTACATGAAACAACAGAGTAAGTTGCACATATAGCTGGTAAGGTAGGTGGGGCATGGTATGACAGTAATGAAAACCTATATCATCCATGAATAGAGAATGTGAGGGTTGCACATCGACTACTAGGTAGTTGGCCAGATAGTAGACTAGTCGCACATCACTAAAAATCGGCTGTCATGGTTGCTAGGTTCCAAATCTCATAAGAATTTCGATCATGTAGCTTTACAAAAAAAATGGTTTTGAAAAAAGTTGCACCATGTTGTATTCAAATTGCACGATGTATTAATAGAGTTACATCATATAGCATCAAAGTTGGTATCAAACTTTTTTTGTCAAAACATATCCATGTGGGATCTAGTTTCGAAGATCTCACCGCGAGAATTCCAACGGTGAAAACGGATCTGAATTCCGACGCATGGTTTGAAAGATACGACTTTTTGAAACTTTATGAAGCCGAATAAATGCATATGCAAATCCAGCGGACATGGAATCAAATGTGTTGGCCTTCCCATGTGACCATCCTATTAGTATATGCCATGTCATAAATAAAGACAAATTTTAAACCACGGAACTGCATGTATGCTTGTGTGATAGCCGGCCGCTTGTTTTCACCAAATAGTGCATAAGCACTTTTTAGATTTTAGGGTTATACATAGGTTACCCTAAAAAAGTTATACATAGGCGTTATCGCGTGAGTAAAAAAGGATTACATCTAGCGTTAGATCGAGTAGTTAATTCCCTATCCTTCCCATAATTACGTTCGTGGCTTCTAGGTTTGCTAGCTTGGTTCGTTCTTGCATCGTCGCCCTCGTCGCGGCATCGCTTCTTGCTGTTTCCACCGTTGTGGTTGTGGGACAGCCTGCACAGGGCGGAAGGCAGGACTCCCGGGGCAAGAGAATCTATGAGAGAGATCACAACTACTCTCTCTGTTCCTAAGTATTTGTCTTTTTAGACGTTTCAAATAGACTACCACATACGGATATATGTAGACATATTTTAGAGTATAGATTCATTTATTTTTCTCTGTATGTAGTCACTTGTTGAAATATCTAGAAAGACAAATATTTAGGAACGGAGGGAGTACTAGTCTGCAACACGCCAACATCAGCGTCACACATCAACCGATCGACTTCCAAGGAATCAAGGTACGCCACTGGTATATAGTAATCCATGTGAATCAATACAATTCGTTTCAAACCAATGATTTAATTTACTAATTAGGTAAGGTTGTAATTTATATATCTAATTTCACTTCTAGTTTATTATTTCATGGAAAATAGATTCATTTTACAAGCTCAATTGCTTCCAACTCAAATATTACTGAGAATTCAAATCAACTTGAGGATCAACCTATTCTACATGATAATTCAATCTCATGTTGTTACCAAACATATGTTTCCATTCAAGTCAATTTCTACTTTTGAGACTATATTTTTGTGTTGTGTCTATTATTATCTTTCTCGCCCCTTATGTCTAAATCCTGCCTCCGCCCCTGCAAGTCATCAATCCAAATTTTCATCAACCAATTTTGACAAAGAAGTGTCTCTCCCCAGGAATCGAACTCGCGCCGTTACACTTTTGTACGTGTTTGGCTAACCACCAGACCTATTGGGTGTTCATGACTAATTGCACCATGAATAATTTAATAACTACCGTAGTCGCGCTATTTGTTGCATGTTGGAAATATGCCCTAGAGGCAATAATAAAATGGTTATTATTATATTTCTTTGTTCATGATAATTGTCTGTTGTTCATGCTATAATTGTGTTATCCGGAAATCGTAATACACGTGTGAATACATAGACCACAACATGTCCCTAGTAAGCCTCTAGTTGACTAGCTCGTTGATCAACAGATAGTCATGGTTTCTTGACTATGGACATTGGATGTCATTGATAACGGGATCACATCATTAGAAGAATGATGTGATGGACAAGACCCAATCCTAAGCATAGCTCAAAGATCGTGTAGTTCGTTTAGCTAGAGCTTTTCCAAATGTCAAGCATCATTTCCTTAGACCATGAGATTGTGCAACTCTCGGATACCGTAGGAGTGCTTTGGGTGTGCCAAACGTCACAACGTAACTGGGTGACTATAAAGGTACACTACGGGTATCTCCGAAAGTGTCTGTTGGGTTGGCACGAATCGAGACTGGGACTTGTCACTCCGTATTACGGAGAGGTATCTCTGGGCCCACTCGGTAATGCATCATCATAATGAGCTCTATGTGACCAAGTGTCTGGTCACGGGATCATGCATTACGGTACGAGTAAAGTGACTTGCCGACAACGAGATTAAACGAGGTATTGGGATACCGACGATCGAGTCTCGGGCAAGTAACGTACCGATTAACAAAGGGAATTGTATACGGGATTGATTGAATCCTCGACATCGTGGTTCATCCGATGAGATCATCGAGGAGCATGTGGGAGCCAACATGGGTATCCAGATCCCGTTGTTGGTTATTGACCGGAGAGGCGTCTTGGTCATGTCTGCATGTCTCCCGAACCCGTAGGGTCTACACACTTAAGGTTCGGTGACGCTAGGGTTGTAGAGATATGAGTATGCAGTAACCCGAAAGTTGTTTGGAGTCCCGGATGAGATCTCAGATGTCACGAGGAGTTCCAGAATGGTCCGGAGGTGAAGAATTATATATAGGAAGTGCAGTTTCGGCCATCGGGAAAGTTTCGGGGGTCACCGGTATTGTACCGGGACCACCGGAAGGGTCCCGGGGGTCCACCGGGTGGGGCCACCTATCCCGAAGGGCCCCATGGGCTGAAGTGGGAGGGGAACCAGCCCCTGGTGGGCTGGTGCGCCCCCCTGCGCCTAGGGTTGGAAACCCTAGGGGTGGGGGCGCCCCACTTGCCTTGGGAGGCAAGCCTCCCCCCTTGGCCGCCGCCCCCCCCCCCCATCTAGATGGGATCTAGAGGGGTCGGTGCTCCCCCCCAGGGGGCCTATATAAAGGGGGGGAGGGAGGGCAGCCGCACCCATGCTCTTGGCGCCTTCCTTCCTCCTTGCTACACCTCTCCCTCTCGCAGAAGCTCGGCGAAGCCCTGCCGAGATCGCTGCTGCATCCACCACCACGCCGTCGTGCTGCTGGATCTCCGCCACCCTCTCCTCCCCCCTTGCTGGATCAAGAAGGAGGAGACGTCTTCCCCAACCGTACGTGTGTTGAACGCGGAGGTGCTGTCCGTTCAGCACTAGGATCATCGGTGATTTGGATCACGTCGAGTACGACTCCCTCAACCCCGTTCTCTTGAACGCTTCTGCTCGCGATCTACAAGGGTATGTAGATGCACTCCTTTCTCTCGTTGCTAGATGAACTCATAGATTGATCCTGGTGAAAGCGTAGAAAAAAATTATTTTCTGCAATGTTCACCAACAGTGGCATCATGAGCTAGGTCTATGCGTAGTTCTCTTTGCACGAATAGAACATAATTTGTTGTGGGTGTAGATGTTGTCAACTTTCTTGCCACTACTAGTCTTATTTTGCTTCAGCGGTATTGTGGGATGAAGCGTCCCGGACCGACCTTACACGTATGCTTACGTGAGACAGGTTCCACCGACTGACATGCACTAGTTGCATAAGGTGGCTAGCGGGTGTCTGTCTCTCCCACTTTAGTTGGAGCGGATTCGATGAAAAGGGTCCTTATGAAGGGTAAATAGAAGTTGGCAAATCACGTTGTGGCTTTTACGTAGGTAAGAAAATGTTCTTGCTAGAACCCTATTGCAACCACGTAAAACATGCAACAACAATTAGAGGACGTCTAACTTGTTTTTGCAGCATATGTTTTGTGATGTGATATGGTCAAAAGTTGTGATGAATGATGAATGATATATATGTGATGTATGAGATCATGTTCTTGTAATAGGAATCACGACTTGCATGTCGTTGAGTATGACAACCGGCAGGAGCCATAGGAGTTGTCTTTATTTTTTGTATGACCTGCGTGTCATTGAGAAACGCCATGTAAATTACTTTACTTTATTGCTAAACACGGTAGCCATAGTAGTAGAAGTAATAGTTGGCGAGCAACTTCATGGAGACACGATGATGGAGATCATGGTGTCATGCTAGTGACGAAGATGATCATGGAGCCCCGAAGATGGAGATCAAAGGAGCTACATGATATTGGCCATATCATGTCACTATTTGATTGCATGTGATGTTTATCATGTTTTTCATCTTGTTTACTTAGAACGACGGTAGTAAATAAGATGATCCCTCATAATAATTTCAAGAAAGTGTTCCCCCTAATTGTGCACCGTTGCGAAGGTTCGTTGTTTCGAAGCACCACGTGATGATAGGGTGTGATAGATCCTAACGTTCGAATACAACGGGTGTAAGCCAGATTTACACACGCAATACACTTAGGTTGTCTTGACGAGCCTAGCATGTACAGACATGGCCTCGGAACACGGAAGACCGAAAGGTCGAACATGAGTCATATAGAAGATACGATCAGCATGGAGATGTTCACCGATGATGACTAGTCCGTCTCACGTGATAATCGGACACGGGCTAGTCGAGTCGGATCATGTATCACTTAGATGACTAGAGGGATGTCTAATCTGAGTGGGAGTTCATTGAATAATTTGATTAGATGAACTTAATTATCATGAACTTAGTTTAAAATCTTTACAATATGTCTTGTAGATCAAATGGCCCACGTTACCCTCAACTTCAACGCATTCCTAGAGAAAACCAAGCTGAAAGATGATGGCAGCAACTATACGGACTGGGTCCGGAACCTGAGGATCATCCTCATAGCTGCCAAGAAAGATTATGTCCTAGAAGCACCGTTAGGTGAAGCACCAATCCTAGAGAACCAAGACGTTATGAACGCTTGGCAGTCTCGTGCTGATGATTACTCCCTCATTCAGTGCGGCATGCTTTACAACTTAGAACCGGGGCTCCAAAAGCGTTTTGAGCAACACAGAGCATATGAGATGTTCGAAGAGCTGAAAATGGTTTTCCAAGCTCATACTCGGGTCGAGAGATATGAAGTATCCGACAAGTTCTTCAGCTGTAAGATGGAGGAAAATAGTTCTGTCAGTGAGCACATACTCAAGATGTCTGGGTTGCACAACCGCTTGACTCAGCTGGGAGTTAATCTCCCGGATGACGCGGTCATTGACAGAATCCTTCAGTCGCTTCCACCGAGCTACAAGAGCTTTGTGATGAACTTCAATATGCAGGGGATGGAAAAGACCATTCCTGAGGTATATTCAATGCTGAAATTAGCGGAGGTGGAGATCAAAAAGGAACATCAAGTGTTGATGGTGAATAAAACCACTAAGTTCAAGAAAGGCAAGGGTAAGAAGAACTTCAAGAAGGACGGCAACGAAGTTGCCGCGCCTGGTAAGCCATTTGCCAGGAAGAAGTCAAGCAATGGACCCAAGCCTGAGATTGAGTGCTTTTATTGCAAGGGAAGTGGTCACTGAAAGCAGAACTGCCCCCAAGTACTTAGCGGACAAGAAGGCCGGCAAAACCAAAGGTATATGTGATATACATGTAATTGATGTGTACCTTACCAGTACTCGTAGTAGCTCTTGGGTATTTGATACCGGTGCAGTTGCTCATATTTGTAACTCAAAGCAGGAGCTGCGGAATAGGCGGAGACTGGCGAAGGACGAGGTGACGATGCGCATCGGGAATGGTTCCAAGGTCGATGTGATCACCGTCAGCACGCTACCTCTACATTTACCTACGGGATTAGTTTTAAACCTCAATAATTGTTATTTAGTACCAGCTTTGAGCATGAACATTGTATCTGGATCTCGTTTAATACGAGATGGCTACTCATTTAAATTCGAGAATAATGGTTGTTCTATTTATATGAGAGATATGTTTTATGGTCATGCCCCGATGGTCAATGGTTTATTCTTAATGAATCTCGAACGTGATGTTACACATATTCATAGTGTGAATACCAAAAGATGTAAAGTTGATAACGATAGTCCCACATACTTGTGGCACTGCCGCCTTGGTCACATTGGTGTCAAGCGCATGAAGAAGCTCCATGCTGATGGACTTTTAGAGTCTCTCGATTATGAATCATTTGCCACATGCGAACCATGCCTCATGGGCAAAATGACCAAGACTCCGTTCTCCGGAACAATGGAGCGAGCAACCAACTTATTGGAAATCATACATACTGATGTGTGCGGTCCAATGAGCATTGAGGCTCGCGGAGGATATCGTTATATTCTCACTCTCACTGATGACTTGAGTAGATATGGGTATGTCTACTTGATGAAACACAAGTCTGAGACCTTTGAAAAGTTCAAGGAATTTCAGAATGAGGTAGAGAATCAACGTGATCGAAAGATAAAGTTCTTACGATCAGATCGTGGGGGAGAATATTTAAGTCACGAATTTGGTACGCACTTAAGGAAATGTGGAATCGTTTCACAACTCATGCCGCCTGGAACACCTCAACGTAACGGTGTGTCCGAACGTCGTAATCACACTTTATTGGATATGGTGCGATCTATGATGTCTCTTACTAATTTACCGCTATCATTTTGGGGATACGCTCTAGAGACAGCTACATTCACTTTAAATAGGGCACTGTCTAAATCCGTTGAGACGACATCATATGAATTATGGTTTGGAAAGAAACCTAAGCTATCGTTTCTAAAAGTTTGGGGATGCGATGCTTATGTCAAGAAACTCCAACCTGAAAAGCTCGAACCCAAGTCGGAAAAATGCGTCTTCAGAGGATACTCTAAGGAAACCATTGGGTATACCTTCTACCTAAGATCCGAAGGCAAGATCTTTGTTGCCAAGAACGGGTCCTTTCTGGAGAAAGAGTTTCTCTCGAAAGAATTAAGTGGGAGGAAAGTAGAGCTTGATGAAGTACTACCTCTTGAAACGGTAAGTAGCGCAACTGAGGAAGATGTTCCTGTGGTGCCTGCACCGACAAGAGAGGAGGTTAATGATGATGATCAAGATACTTTGGATCAAACTCCTACTGAACTTCGAAGGTCCACAAGGACACATTCCGCACCAAAGTGGTACGGCAACCCTGTCTTGGAAATCATGTTGTTAGACAACGGTGAACCTTCAAACTATGAAGAAGCAATGGCGGGCCCAGATTCCAACAAATGGCTTGAAGCCATGCAATCCGAGATAGGATCCATGTATGAAAACAAAGTATGGACTTTGATAGACTTGCCCGATGATCGGTGAGCAATAGAAAACAAATGGATCTTTAAGAAGAAGACGGACGCAGATGGTAATGTTACCATATATAAAGCTCGACTTGTCGCTAAGGGTTATCGACAAGTTCAAGGGATTGACTACGATGAGACTTTCTCTCCCGTAGTGAAGCTGAAGTCCGTCCGAATCATGTTAGCAATTGTCGCATACTATGATTATGAGATATGGCAAATAGATGTCAAAACGGCATTCCTTAACGGCCATCTTAAGGAAGAACTGTATATGATGCAGTCGGAAGGTTTTTTCGACCCTGAGAATGCTAACAAGGTATGCAAGCTCCAACGATCCATTTATGGGCTGGTGCAAGCATCTCGGAGTTGGAACATTCGCTTTGATGAGATGATCAAAGCGTTTGGGTTTATGCAGACTTATGGAGAAGCCTGCGTCTACAAGAAAGTGAGTGGGAGCTCTGTAGCATTTCTCATATTATATGTAGATGACATACTTTTGATGGGAAATGATATAGAACTTTTGGACAACATTAAGGCCTACTTGAATAAGTGTTTTTCAATGAAAGACCTTGGAGAAGCTGCTTACATATTAGGCATCAAGATCTATAGGGATAGATCGAGACGCCTCATAGGTCTTTCACAAAGCACATACCTTGATAAGATATTGAAGAAGTTCAATATGGATCAGTCCAAAAAAGGGTTCTTGCCTGTATTGCAAGGTGTGAGATTGAGCTCGGCTCAATGCCCGACCACGGCAGAAGATAAAGAAGAGATGAGTGTCATCCCCTATGCCTCAGCCATAGGGTCTATTATGTATGCCATGCTGTGTACCAGACCTGATGTAAACCTTGCCGTAAGTTTGGTAGGAAGGTACCAAAGTAATCCCGACAAGGAACACTGGACAACGGTCAAGAACATCCTAAAGTACATGAAAAGGACTAAGGATATGTTTCTCGTTTATGGAGGTGACGAAGAGCTCATCGTAAAGGGTTACATCGATGCTAGCTTCGACATAGATCTGGATGACTCTAAGTCACAGACCGGATACATGTATATTTTGAATGGTGGGGCAGTAAGCTGGTGTAGTTGCAAGCAAAGCGTCGTGGCGGGATCTACATGTGAAGCAGAGTACATGGCAGCCTTGGAGGTAGCGCATGAAGAAATCTGGGTGAAGGAGTTCATCACCGACCTAGGAGTCATACCCAATGCGTCGGGGTCGATCGCGCTCTTCTGTGACAACACCAGAGCTATTGCACTTGCCAAGGAGCCCAGGTTTCACAAGAAGACCAGGCACATCAAGCGTCGCTTCAACTCCATACGTGAAAATGTTCAAGATGGAGACATAGATATTGGTAAAGTACATACGGATCTGAATATAGCAGATTCGTTGACTAAACCTCTCCCTAGAGCAAAACATGATCAACACCAGAACGCTATGGGTGTTCGATTCATCACAATGTAACTAGAATATTGACTCTAGTGCAAGTGGGAGACTGTTGGAAATATGCCCTAGAGGCAATAATAAAATGGTTATTATTATATTTCTTTGTTCATGATAATTGTCTGTTATTCATGCTATAACTGTGTTACGGGAAATCGTAATACATGTGTGAATACATAGACCACAACATGTCCCTAGTAGGACTCTAGTTGACTAGCTCGTTGATCAACAGATAGTCATGGTTTCCTGACTATGGACATTGGATGTCATTGATAACGGGATCACATCATTAGGAGAATGATGTGATGGACAAGACCCAATCCTAAGCATAGCTCAAAGATCGTGTAGTTCGTTTAGCTAGAGCTTTTCCAAATGTCGAGTATCATTTCCTTAGACCATGAGATTGTGCAACTCCCGGATACCGTAGGAGTGCTTTGGGTGTGCCAAACGTCACAACGTAACTGGGTGACTATAAAGGTACACTACGGGTATCTCCGAAAGTGTCTTTTGGGTTGGCACGAACCGAGACTGGGACTTGTCACTCCGTATGACGGAGAGATGTCTCTGGGCCCACTCGGTAATGCATCATCATAATGAGCTCTATGTGACCAAGTGTCTGGTCACGGGATCATGCATTACGGTACGAGTAAAGTGACTTGCCGGCAACGAGATTAAACGAGGTATTGGGATACCGACGATCGAGTCTCGGGCAAGTAACATACCGATTGACAAAGGGAATTGTATACGGGATTGATTGAATCCTCGACATCGTGGTTCATCCGATGAGATCATCGAGGAGCATGTGGGAGCCAACATGGGTATCCAGATCCCGCTGTTGGTTATTGACCAGAGAGGCGTCTCGGTCATGTCTGCATGTCTCCCGAACCCGTAGGGTCTACACACTTAAGGTTCGGTGACGCTAGGGTTGTAGAGATATGAGTATGCAGTAACCCAAAAGTTGTTCGGAGTCCCTAATGAGATCCGGGACGTCACGAGGAGTTCCGGAATGGTCCGGAGGTGAAGAATTATATATAGGAAGTGCAGTTTCGGCCATCGGGAAAGTGTTGGGGGTCACCGGTATTGTACCGGGACCACCGGAAGGGTCCCGAGGGTCCACCTATCGCGGAGGGCCCCATGGGCTGAAGTGGGAGGGGAACCAGCCCCTGGTGGGCTGGTGCGCCCCCCTTGGCACCCCCCTGCGCCTAGGGTTGGAAACCCTAGGGGTGGGGGCGCCCCGCTTGCCTTGGGGGGCAAGCCTCTGTTGGGGAACGTTGCAGAAAATTAAAAATTTTCCTACGGTTTCACCAAGATCCATCTATGAGTTCATCTAAGCAACGAGTCATGGGAGATGCATCTACATACCACTTTGTAGATCGTGAGCGGAAGCGTTCAAAAGAACGGGGTTGAAGTAGTCGTTCTCGTCGTGATCCTATCACCGGAGATCCTAGCGCCGAATGGACGGCACCTCCGCGTTCAACACACGTACGGAGCGGATGACGTCTCCTCCTTCTTGATCCAGCAAGGGGGAAGGAGAGGTTGATGATGATGGTTCCAGCAGCAGCACAACGGCGTGGTGGTGGTGGAACAGCAACACTCCGGCAGGGCTTCGCCAAGCACGTGACGGAGGAGGAAGAGGTGTAGCAGGGGGAGGGAGGCGCCAGAACTTCAGGGTGCGGCTGCCCCCTCCCCCCTCCCTTTATATAGGCCCCCAGGGGGGGCGCCGGCCCTGGGAGATCCAATCTCCCAAGGGGGCGGCGGCCAAAGGGGGTGGAGTACCCCCCAAGGCAAGTGGGGCGCCCCCCCCCCCACCCTAGGGTTTCAACCCTAGGCGTAGGGGGTGGGCAAAGGGGGGCGCACCAGCCCACTACGGGCTGGTTCCCCTCCCCACTTTAGCCCTTGGGGCCCTCCGGGATGGGTGGCCCCACCCGGTGGACCCCTGGGACCCTTTCGGTGGTCCCGGTACAATACCGGGTGACCCCGAAACTTTCCCGATGGCCGAAATATCACTTCCTATATATAATTCTTCACCTCCGGACCATTCCGGAACTCCTCGTGACGTCCGGGATCTCATACGGGACTCCGAACAACATTCGGTATGCTGCATACTCATATTCATACAACCCTAGCGTCACCGAACCTTAAGTGTGTAGACCCTACGGGTTCGGGAGACACGTAGACATGACCGAGACGGCTCTCGAGCAATAACCAACAGCGGGATATGGATACCCATGTTGGCTCCCACATGCTCCTCGACGATCTCATCGGATGAACCACGATGTCGAGGATTCGAACAACCCCGTATACAATTCCCTTTGTCAATCGGTACGTTACATGCCCGAGACTCGATCGTCGGTATCCCAATACCTCGTTCAGTCTCGTTACCGGCAAGTCACTTTACTCGTACCGTAATGCATGATCCCGTGACCCAACACTTGGTCACTTTGAGCTCATTATGATGATGCATTATCGAGTGGGCCCAGAGATACCTCTCCGTCATACGGAGTGACAAATCCCAGTCTCGATCCGTGTCAACCCAACAGACACTTTTGGAGATACCTGTAGTGCACCTTTATAGTCACCCAGTTACGTTGTGACGTTTGGTACACCCAAAGCACTCTTACGGTATCCGGGAGTTACACGATCTCATGGTCAAAGGAAGAGATACTTGACATTGAAAAAGCTCTAGCAAAACGAACTACACGATCTTGTGCTATGCTTAGGATTGGGTCTTGTCCATCACATCATTCTCCTAATGATGTGATCCCGTTGTCAATGACATCTAATGTCCATAGTCAGGAAACCATGACTATCTGTTGACCAAGGAGCTAGTCAACTAGAGGCTTACTAGGGACATGTTATGGTCTATGTATTCACACGTGTATTACGATTTCCGGATAATACAGTTATAGCATGAATAAAAGACAATTATCATGAACAAGGAAATATAATAATAACCCTTTTATTATTGCCTCTAGGGCATATTTCCAACAGTCTCCCACTTGCAGTAGAGTCAATAATCTAGTTACATTGTGATGAATCGAACACCCATAGAGTTCTGGTGTTGATCATGTTTTGCTCGCGAGAGAGGTTTAGTCAACGGATCTGCGACATTCAGATCCGTATGTACTTTGCAAATATCTATGTCTCCATCTTGAACATTTTCACGGATGGAGTTGAAATGACGCTTGATGTGCCTGGTCTTCTTGTGAAACCTGGGCTCCTTGGCAAGGGCAATAGCTCCAGTGTTGTCACAGAAGAGTTTGATCAGCCCCGACGCATTGGGTATGACTCCTAGGTCGGTGATGAACTCCTTCACCCAAATAGCTTCATGCGCTGCCTCCGAGGCTGCCATGTACTCCGCTTCACATGTAGATCCCGCCACGACGCTCTGCTTGCAGCTGCACCAGCTTACTGCTCCACCATTCAACATATACACGTATCCAGTTTGTGACTTAGAGTCATCCAGATCTGTGTCGAAGCTAGCGTCGACGTAACCCTTTACGGCGAGCTCTTCGTCACCTCCATAAACGAGAAACATGTCCTTTGTCCTTTTCAGATACTTCAGGATATTCTTGACTGCTGTCCAGTGTTCCTTGCCGGGATTACTTTGGTACCTTCCTACCAAACTTACGGCAAGGTTTACATCAGGTCTGGTACACAGCATGGCATACATAATAGATCCTATGGCTGAAGCATAGGGGATGACACTCATCTCTTCTTTATCTTTTGCCGTGGTCGGGCATTGAGCCGAGCTCAATCTTACACCTTGCAATACGGGCAAGAACCCCTTCTTGGACTGATCCATTTTGAACTTCTTCAAAATCTTATCAAGGTATGTGCTTTGTGAAAGACCTATGAGGCGTCTCGATCTATCTCTATAGATCTTGATGCCTAATATATAAGCAGCTTCTCCAAGGTCCTTCATTGAAAAACACTTATTCAAGTAGGCCTTAATGCTGTCCAAAAGTTCTATATCATTTCCCATCAAGAGTATGTCATCTACATATAATATGAGAAATGCCACAGAGCTCCCACTCACTTTCTTGTAAACGCAGGCTTCTCCATAAGTCTGCATAAACCCAAACGCTTTGATCATCTCATCAAAGCGAATGTTCCAACTCCGAGATGCTTGCACCAGCCCATAAATGGATCGCTAGAGCTTGCATACTTTGTTAGCGTTCTTAGGATCGACAAAACCTTCTGGCTGTATCATATACAGTTTTTCCTTAAGATGTCCGTTAAGGAATGCCGTTTTGACGTCCATCTGCCATATCTCATAATCATAGTATGCGGCAATTGCTAACATGATTCGGACGGACTTCAGCTTCGCTACGGGAGAGAATGTTCTGTCGTAGTCAATCCCTTGAACTTGTCGATAACCCTTAGCGACAAGTCAAGCTTTATAGACGGTAATATTACCATCCGCGTCCGTCTTCTATACTACTTATAAAAGAGCAAACATTATCTTCTTTAAGTGCACCCCACAAAACGTACACGGATACATTACCACCGCATGATTAGTCACATTAAACTCAATCTAACGGCTAGCCTTAACCGAATCTGTTCTCTGTATGCACTTAGCAATTTACATTGACTGACCGTACTCCACCGCGGAGGAAAATATGAAAGTCCATGCCTGGTCAATTAGGAAACTATAATCACGGACACATCCTATTAAGAAACTAATCACAGGCTCATCTAATTATTAGGAAACTAATCACAAACTCATCCTATTATTAGGAAAAAAAATCACGCGTGCATCCTATTATTAGGAAAATAATTACGAACCATCCTATTAGGAAATTAATCACGGACGCATCTAATTATTGGGAAACAAATCATGGCTGCATCCTATTAGATAACCAATCACGAGCGCATCTAATTATTAGGAAACTAATCGCGAGCGCATCCTATCGTCTCCTATCAGGGAATCGTGATCGCGAGTCGCGAGCCGTCACCAGCCCACCACCCACGCGAGCCACAATGGGAGACACGCGAGGAGGAGCTGCGGCTTCCTTCGAACACACTTCTACTGACTGCAACGACTTCGTCCACATCCTGGGCATGCTCTCCGGGAACCACCGGCATCCGCGTCGACTTCGGCTCCATCCACAACACTCACGCTGACAACCACCCACCGTCGAGGTCCTTCAAGTGGGGGCAATGCTGAGTATCTCGGACCAGTATAAGCGGGCCAAAAAAATCTGCCCCCACAACCATGCATGTAGATTCGCCTGGTCGCCAACCATTATCGTCCCCAGGGCGGTGCAGGTCTCGGCCACTGTGAAGCAGGTGAAGCTAATCACGGCCCCATCTCACTCGCCCGAAGCCACCGCCGACTCCCTCAGCTCTGACGCGTGCTGCTCCGTTGGACACGCTTGTCCGGTACTCGCGCGTGGACGACGTCGTCCAAAGCTAATCCCGGTGCGTGGAGGCCGCCGCCTGAAAGCTGGACGACTGACTCACCTGCGTCAACAGTGCCGCCCAGCTGGTGAGAGGACACGGTCGCCGCGGCCGCTCGCACGCCTAAACGACGGAGACTCTCGCCTTCACGCGAACGCACCACACACACGCATTAATCAAGTAAGTATCGAGTGTTGTTTTTTTACTGTCATCGCTACCTCGCCGGTGGTGACACATCTAGAAGTACAGGAACTAGAGATGAGGCAATGAGAAACAGAGGAGCGTTGGAGCACACACAGAGACGTTCGCCTTCTTTCTTTCTTTATTTTTTCACTGATTTTCACGTACCTGCAATAGACATCCTTATTTTTTTAAGTACTGACTACCGGTTATTACATGGCCAACTCACGACTACATAGTGAACTCACAGACAAATTCGCTGAACCAAGACCTTACTTGCAGTCATGAAATTACGTTTCACTGAAAAAACCCAGAAGTTTGCATAAGTTTTAATGAAAAAAACTAAAGTTCGCATAAGTTTTACTAAAAAAACCTGAAGTTTGCATAAGTGTATTTGTTTGTCCAGCAGATACATGGCAACTGTAATTTTACATGAGCATTTTCATACCATCCTTATCTATAGTTGAGCTAACATGTTTTCCTGATAGAAAACTTGGACTACATACAAGAGAAGCAAAAACTGCATGTTGATTATGATGATGATGAATGTAGGATATTTTGTGGTCATGGTAAATTTCATATCATTTAGTACATAAATAATATTCACAATTTTATTTTATTACCATCAATTGTGTTGAGTTTCTTTCATATATATGTATTGACCCTCTTCTTTAAATTAGATGTGACAGATGCGGAATGAACTCATACCACATGATCGCATACGAGCAATTCAAGAGCAATTGGCGGGATTCTTTCTTGACCATGTCATATATAAAGACGGAGAATGCCATATGGAAGTTGAAATCGATTTTAGATGTTAGGGATTATAAGAGATGTTATATTGTATATATGTAGTAGTGTTGGATAGATATATACAGAAACTTGTTGTTCGATCAATCTCGGAGAAAGAGAGGTCACTTTTTTCTGTATATGTTCATGACGATTTTGTGTAATTCTTGACTGGAATTTGTTGGCACTGAAACGGTTCCTTAGTTTGTCCTAAGTGACATTTTATGTGTGACTATACTTGCATAAATGTGTGCATATGAAGAATCATGATGAATCTTCAAAATAATTTTGAATTTTATACATTGAGAAAAGTGGGTGGTCTTTTAAATCAGGAGACATGTTGATTAAGAAGAAACGATATTTCAAATTATTTGTACGAGTTGGAAATAAGAGATCGTGTACTTTATAGGGAAATTTCAAATTTATGAATAAATTGTCTTGTATTAAGTTTAGTATAATATGTTAATCCAAATAGATGCGTATTGCGTGTGCACACTTATTAGTTCAAATAGACGTGCGTTGCACGTGCACACTTACTAGTCTTCTTAAAGATCCATTTGTTTTCTATCGCTCGCCGTTCATCGGGCAAGTCTGTCAAAGTCCATACTTTGTTTTCATACATGGATTCTATCTCGGATTTCATGGCTTCAAGCCATTTGTTGGAATCTGGGCCCGCCATCGCTTCTTCATAGTTCGAAGGTTCGCCGTTGTCTAACAACATGATTTCCAGGACAGGGTTGCCGTACCACTCTGGTGCGGAACGTGTCCTTGTGGACCTACGAAGTTCAGTATCAACTTGATCCGAAGTACCTTGATCATCATCATTATTTTCCTCTTCAGTTGGTGTAGGCATCACAGGAACATCTTCCTGAGCTGCACTACTATCCCATTCAAGAGGTAGTACTTCATCGAGTTCTACTTTCCTCCCACTTACTTCTTTCGAGAGAAACTCTTTTTCCAGAAAGGATCCGTTCTTGGCAACAAAGATCTTGCCCTCGGATCTTAAGTAGAAGGTATACCCAATGGTTTCCTTAGGGTATCCTATGAAGACGCATTTTTTCGACTTGGGTTCGAGCTTTTGAGGTTGAAGTTTCTTGACATAAGCATCGCATCCCCAAACTTTTAGAAACGACAGCTTAGGTTTCTTCTCAAACCATAATTCATACGGTGTCGTCTCAACGGATTTAGACGGTGCCCTATTTAAAGTGAATGTAGCTATCTCTAGAGCGTATCCCCAAAATGATAGCGGTAAATCGGTAAGAGACATCATAGATCGCACCATATCCAATAGAGTGCGATTACGACGTTCGGACACACCGTTACGCTAAGATGTTCCAGGTGGCGTGAGTTGTGAAACGATTCCACATTTTCTTAAGTGTGTACCAAATTCGTGACTTAAGTATTCTCCTCCACGATCTGATCGTAGGAATTTTATCTTTTGGTCACGTTGATTCTCTACCTCTGTGACGCCCCCGATTCAATCGTACACTAATCATGCACGCAAATGTGTACGATCAAGATCAGGGACTCACGGGAAGATATCACAACACAACTCTACATATTAAATAAGTCATACAAGCATCATAATACAAGCCAGGGGCCTCGAGGGCTCGAATACAAGTGCTCGATCATAGACGAGTCAGCGGAAGCAACAATATCTGAGTACAGACATAAGTTAAACAAGTTTGCCTTAAGAAGGCTAGCACAAACTGGGATACAGATCGAAAGAGGCGCAGGCCTCCTGCCTGGGATCCTCCTAAACTACTCCAGGTCGTCGTCAGCGGGCATCACATAGTAGTAGGCACCTCCGGTGTAGTAGGAGTCGTCGTCGACGGTGGCGTCTGGCTCCAGGGCTCCAGCAACTGGTTGCGACAACCAGAAAGAAAGGGGAGGGGGAAAAAGGGGGGAGAAAGCAACCGTGAGTACTCATCCAAAGTACTCGCAAGCAAGGAACTACACTACATATGCATGGGTATATGTGTAGGGAGGCCATATCAGTGGACTGAACTGCAGAATGCCAGAATAAGAGGGGGATAGCTAATCCTGTCGAAGACTACGCTTCTGGCAGCCTCCGCCTTGCATCAAGTAGAAGAGTGTAGATTGAAGTCCTCCAAGTAGCATCTCCAAGTAGCATCTCATAGCATAATCCTACCCGGCGATCCCCTCCTCATATCCCTGAGGTAGAGCGACCACCGGTTGTATCTGGCACTTGGAAGGGTGTGTTTTATTAAGTATCCGGTTCTAGTTGTCATAAGGTCAAGGTACAACTCCAAGTCGTCCTGTTACCGAAGATCACGGCTATTCGAATAGATTAACTTCCCTGCAGGGGTGCACCACATAACCCAACACGCTTGATCCCATTTGGCCGGACACACTTTCCTGGGTCATGCCCGGCCTCGGAAGATCAACACGTCGCAGCCCCACCTAGGCAAAACAGAGAGGCCAGCACGCCGGTCTAAACCTAAGCGCACAGGGGTCTGGGCCCATCGCCCATAGCACACCTGCACGTTGCGTGGGCGGCCGGAAGCAGAACTAGCCCCCTTAATACAAGAGCAGGCTTACGTTCCAATCCGGCGCGCGCCGCTCCGTCGCTGACGTCTGAAGTGCTTCGGCTGATACCACGACGCCGGGATACCCATAACTACTCCCACGTAGATGGTTAGTGCGTATAGGCTCGTAGCCAGACTCAGATCAAATACCAAGATCTCGTTAAGCGTGTTAAGTATCCGCGAACGCCGAACAGGGCCAGGCCCACCTGTCTCCTAGGTGGTCTCAACCTGCCCTGTCGCTCCGCCACAAAGTAACAGTCGAGGGCCGTCGGGAACCCAGGCCCACCTCTACCGGGATGGAACCACCTGTCCTTTCAGCCCCCTCGTCAGAATCACTTGCGGGTACTCAATGAGCTGACCCGACTTTAGTCACCATCTGTATAGTATGTATGTATGTATAGTATATACCCGTGATCACCTCCCAAGTGATCACGGCCCGATAGTATAGCAAGGCAGACTGACAAGAATGTAGGGCCAATGATGATAAACTAGCATCCTATACTAAGTATTTAGGATTGCGGTTAAAGGTATCAACAATAGTAACAAGGATAGGCTATGCATCAGGATAGGTATAACTGAAAGCAGTAACATGCTACACTACTCTAATGCAAGCAGTATAGAGTAGAATAGGCGATATCTGGTGATCAAAGGGGGGGCTTGCCTGGTTGCTCTGGCAAGAGAGAGGAGTCGTCAACTCCGTAGTCGAACTGGTCAACAGCAGCGTCGGTCTCGGTGTCTAGCGAGAGAAGAGGGGAAGAAACAATAAATATAATGCAAACAAATGCATGACGATGCATGACATGACAAAGCGTGATGCTAGGTGTGCCCTAACGCGGTACGAGGTGGTACCGGTGAAGGGGGGGAAACATCCGGGAAATTATCCCCGGTGTTTCGCGTTTTCGGACAGACGAACCGGAGGGGGAAAGTTGCGGGTTCGATAGGTTAGGGGTGTGTGGCGGACGAACGGACCACGTATCCGGATTCGTCTCGTCGTTCTGAGCAACTTTCATGTAGAAAGTATTTTAATCCGAGTTACGGATTAAAAGATATGATTTTCTAAAGATTTTATTAATTTCTGGAATTTATTTAATTATTTAATTAATTCGGAAAATGGATTTATGACGTCAGCATGATGTCATGCTGACGTCAGCAATCAGCAGGGTTGACTTGGTCAACCTGACATGTGGGTCCAGGGGGACCCACCTGTCATCCTCTAATTAGGTTAATTAGGGTTTAGGTTAATCTAATTACAGTTTAATTAAACTTAACTAGTTAATTAAATTAATTAAACCGGATTAATTAACTTAATTAATTCATTAGTTAATTAATTAATAATTAATTTTATTAAATCATTTTTTTATTTTTATTTTTTTAATTCCTTTTTTTTATAAAGTTCTGGGGCGTGGGCCCCACATGCCTGTGGCCCCAAGGGGCCAATCGGGCGCCGATAGCGGGCGGGGGCGTCAGACGCACCGGAGCGGACGCACGTCCAGTACGGGCGGACCCGGCAGGGCACCGGCGCAGGGGAGGTCAGTGACCATGGCGAGGCCACTACCGGAGCAGGGTCCGGCCGGCGGGCGGCCACGGCGACAGGACTACAGAGGCGGGGCGGAGTGCAGTGGCCGGACGCGGCCACAGCGGGCGCACGCGGGCAGGCGAGTAGGGCCGTGAGGAGCGGCGGTGCTCGGCGGGAGTGGCAGTGGTGAGCACGAGCGTCCGCGGGGAGGAGCAACGGCGGGGGTCGACGCGCGCGGCCACGGCGGGGCTCGCGTGGTCGCGGGCGAGGGAGAGAGAGGAGGGGCGCGTGCTCACATCGAGTAGGGCAATTGGCAGCAGGTGTCGAGGAGGAGGACGGGGACGACACGCGGTGGGGAAGAGATCCGGCGAGGAAGCGTTCCGGCGGCGTGGTGGTGGCGACGATGGGCGACGGCATCGGGTCGATGACGAGGCGAGGCCGCAGCTTCAGGCGGGCGCCGCGCCAGGGAGAGGAGGGGCGCGGACGAGTCCGGGAGGAGGGACGCCGGCGGCGCCTTTCATCGGGCGCGGGCGCACGGGAGGAGGGGATCGAATAGGGGCGCCCCTCTCCCTGGGACGATGCGTGTGTGTGCTTGTGTTGCGTGTGGCGGCGCTGGGAGGGAGACGAGGGGATCGTGGGGGAGTGGGGGTGATTTAGGGTTTGGGGTCGGGGGAGTGGCCTTTTAGGCCAGGGAGAGTGGGGTGGGCCGTGGGCTGCCTGGCGGCCTGGTGGCCTAGTGGGCCGAGGGGCCGGGGGGGGATCCTTTTCTTTTCTTTAGTCTGTTGTTTTTATCTTGTTTTGTTTTTTTTTCTTTTTCTATTTTCTTTTCTATTTTATTCTTTTAATTTCTGTTTTATAAAATATAAATACAACTCCTAAATTAACGTTATAATTTATTCTACTACCCCAAAAGTTTGACACCTAATAAAAATAGTTTGCATTATTATTATTTTTAAAAAGGCATTTAATTAATTGTCTTAGCTGCTGTTTTAATTAGTTTGGAGCCTTTACACATTTTATAAAAGTGTGGTTTCTCCACTAGTATTATCCATGATTTATTTAACACATTTTGGACATTTTAGTTTTATTGTTTAAAAACTTTTGTTGTTTGCCTATACTTTAAATTTGAATTTGAATCGGTTTCGAACTAACACGAGATTACCGATAGTAATCGAAGTGACGTGGCATCATTAACAGAGAATTACTGTAGCTTAATTATCCGGACGTCACAATTCTCCTCCACTACAAGAAATCTCGTCCCGAGATTTAGGAGCAGGAGTAAGGGGGGAGGGATCTAATTACGAAATGCTAACGGATCTTCTCAGTCTTGGTTGCTCTTCTCGAAGAGGTCGACCCATTATATTGATGTCTTCCTTTCTCTGCTTCAGGCCATCATGATGAAGTCATCATCCTTTCTTCGGAAATTTCATCGTACTAACGAAAGATTAAGGGGGTATACCGAAGAATGGATCTCTGCAGGGTAGATTATCTGGTAGACAACAACGAGGAAGGTGGCGGAAAGTAACTCTCGAATTGAAATTTAAGACAATATCGAGAGCAAAGCAAGAAGGTGCAAAATAGAAGTTTCAAGCGCATAGGCAATCGTTCGTTGCCTGAAGCGAAGTGTGAAAGGGGTTCAGAGCAATGGGAATAAGTATTGCGTCTGATACCAGATTGATGATCTCATCGGAAGGTGGCTCGTGAATTACACACGAGGCCACGCGTGAGGAATAACTTTGGGAACAGGGGGTGTACAGGAGAGTCAGGTTTCGATCCTGTGGAACTGTGGGTTATGGGCCCACCATGTGGGTTAAAAATAGGAGCGGTGACATCTCGCACGGTCACAATAGCAAGGCATGTCAGAGGGTAGCCTATCAGTTATGTCGGCACAATGTCAGTACCAGGGGCGAGGGACGAAGAGAACCATTTTCCTGCTCGTTGAACGAGGCGGACCAATAGGCAAAGTTCTCGTCCATCGGTGGTGACCGGAATGCTATCGACAATTTCAACAGGGTCTTACTGACAGAGTTTTACACCGAGGTGTTTACATAAGCAGGAGAATAATACTGCTTAGATTATATAGACCTCAAGAAAGGTTAAACCAACCAATGGAAAGGAAAATAAGATTATCAGATTAAACAGAACAATGAAAAGGAAGGTGTGTTTAAACACATATATCAGGGGGTATATCCTTCCCAAGGGCAAGCAACGCATGATATTCATGACGGGATATAGCGTAGAAAACCCCTTTAGGAAAGGGAAGAGAAATTTTCATGACATTACCCATTCAACGGTGTTTGGATAATTGGGCAGGAAACATTTAACATTGGGTTTCACATGTTCTTGTTGAAAATTGGAGTACCATAGACATGCTTCGAGATAGCATTGACATGGTCTTCATGTGAAGATCAGACTTTGGAAACAAAAAAAAGGGTCCATCAGGAAGAACTTATAGAATAAGTCTTACAATTTCCTCATGGAAGAAAGGATAGCCTTGCTGAAAAGGGAAACTATAACAATTGGGCCTCCAGCGAGGTGTGCTAGGCATGACATCACCTTACCGGGTCACATAAGGACCATTGTTGTAACTCTTGGAAATATGTTCCAACCATCACATCTGACCTAGATTCAGATCTGATTAGTGCCAGGATACCTCCGACTTAGTAAGCCTGAGAAGAAAAGGTGCAACACAATTGACGAGATGACAATGTAAGGTTCTCGGGAAATGAACTATGAAGTGATTTCCGTTAACAAGAGTTCATCATTAATCCAAGGAGAGGACAAAGAGGTGTCTGGTGAACTCAACGGCAATTCATCGAGATTTCCAAAAGATGGATTTCCACAATTAAGTGAACAAGGAGATAACATTTGTCAGATCAAATGATATAAGGAAGTAAGCTCGAGGAAAACATACACAATTAAACATTGTTTGAAAGGTGCACCCGAGATATGGGTTGGGTTGCACGACCAATGTGAGAATGGTGATTCAATAATCAACAGTCCAAGAATGAACGACCGACCATTAACTTCAAAGCAATAGGGTTGCTAGAAGTTTTGGGATTACACATCACAGTCTATTTGTCGGTGTTTAGAAATAACACGGTGACCAGGAAAAGAATGGTGATGGTGATAAGTATCACTATACCAAGAATTCTTAAGTGGTGGAGCAATCCTCACAACATTCTTGACATCAAAGATGGTAATACTCCGCGGTAGAACATAACATAAGTTGGATAGCAAGGAACTCAAGGTACAGCACAAAACAGGAACAAGTTTTGTGTTGGAGGGAATGCAATAATGTTGTCGATGATAACCCAAATCATCGAGGGCAAAGGATGCTATTTCTCATCAAGAATTCGATAGATATCTTGGAAGACCTCATAAGGTTGATGATGTTCATGACACATTTGTCGAGAGATTTCAAGATATAAACAATCAGCAACGACATCGAGTCAAAGAAATGACGAAGCGGAAGGTCATTGGAACCATGGGTAGGACACAAACTCGAAACCAAGCTTGTTGTTCAAGGCGAAATGATATGACGATGATGATCGACGTAAGGTTAGTTCATCGTCGAAAATTGTGCTCCGGGAAGAAGGACCGGGTAGCACAGTTAAAATTAGCTCGATAATGATATAGCCAAACAGGCTAGGAATGGCGTGATCGGGTACAAACTCGTAGTTATAGAAGCTTACTGAAGAGTTGTTGAACCGTAGTGCGGACTTGGTTCAGTTATCGGTGTCTTTGAGTGTTTAATAACTCAGAGCCCGTAAAAAAAATGGAATCAGTGGGAAGATAGTACTTGATGAACTCATAAAAAGTTATGCAGTTCCATAATAATCTCGAGATACCAGGGGGGTAATACTCGACGACGGATCAAAGTAGAGGTTGGACCGGGGTATTGATCCATAGAAGACAAGTGCTTACACTTGCATCGAAAATGGTATTTAAAGGAGAACATGGTCGGAACCACGATTGTAAAAGGGCAGACCCCAGATATAAGATGAACTTATATCAAGGGAATAATTAGTTTTAAAAGAAGCTTCGATGAGAAGATGTACAACGTGTCCATGGGCATGAACATAAAGTTCAAGGTCGACTCCCACTTCTCCAATGTATAACCTTTCATTCACTTCTCACTTTCAAGGAAGTTGTAGTGTTGAAATTTTATCTGGCATAATACCAGGAGTGTATGACTCGTGAAAACTTTCGGGTTCACACGTTTTAGAGAAGGCATATGTTCAACCCATCAGGTTATTGTGGAAATATATACCACAAGCTTCAATAGTAGATATCACCAGCTCGAAGCAGAGCATGGTTGAGAAAGCAGAGGATACAATTTACCAAAGGCATTATGTATCAGAGGAAAGGCTCACAAGGTTATTGAATATGAAGGGCGTTGTCAGGTAAAATCCAACAATGGATCGGGCGATCCACCACGGAGCTGATGTGAGTATCGGTACTCAATCAGAGGAAGAAAGAATGCACGGGAATCATATTATAGGACAACTGAATAATTTGATGCTTAGATAACAAAGGAATTATGATTTCCAAAACAAAGGATCAGAAGCAGACGCTTTGACCAAGGATGGATAAGTTCAATAGACTTAGGGGCACAACCGACGGCAATTGATTGGTCGAGAACCAGCTCATGTTCAAAAATGACGTCTGAGCCGGAAGGAGGAATTCTAGGATCTGTTTGAGGATTGCGAGCATTCGCAACAAATCGAATCAACGGACTCAAATGATAATGACAATGGATGTCAACAAGATTACTAGACTTATGGGATTAACCATAATGCAAGTAATCAAGAATTTCAAGAGCAATAGGATGCTCAGGATTTTCGGAAGATCGAATGGTATTTCGAGGATTCGCGACATACATGCATCAACTGGGGATGAGTGGATACTCGGTAAGTGCGAGAAATTATCCATAGGGGTATTCAGGCGACAAGGAACTGCAAGGCAGTAGGCACCAAAGGATTCTCGGAACATTAGAGAGAATTTCGGGGTATCTTGTAATAACAAGATCAACTGGGAATAAAAGTAAGAACGACAGGTGTAAGTATTTATCCATAGGGATGTTTCGGTGGTAGGGAATTGCAAAAGCGACAGGCATAAGGTCTCGAGAGAATATCGGAGAGTATCTTCAAAATCTTCTGGCGCAGTAGGCGATCATTTGTGATAATGGGCTCTCCGGGAGAAAGTAGTTACGCGAACCTAGAGTCAGATTTAGTAAAATTATTTAACCCGAATAGAGGAAAGATTAGAGTCCCAGAGTATAGGTCGAGGAATAAAAGATCCTAGTACCACCCGATGGCGATGTGTGCCCATAAGGCACACAGCCAAGTTAGTAAAAGTTTTTGTAATGTCTAGACTCGACTTCGGCCAAGGAGTGTGGAAGGGGGATTCCTACAGGCAGTCGGCTCTGATACCAACTTGTGACGCCCTCGATTCAATCGTACACTAATCATGCACGCAAATGTGTACGATCAAGATCAGGGACTCACGGGAAGATATCACAACACAACTCTACATATTAAATAAGTCATACAAGCATCATAATACAAGCCAGGGGCCTCGAGGGCTCGAATACAAGTGCTCGATCATAGACGAGTCAGCGGAAGCAACAATATCTGAGTACAGACATAAGTTAAACAAGTTTGCCTTAAGAAGGCTAGCACAAACTGGGATACAGATCGAAAGAGGCGCAGGCCTCCTGCCTGGGATCCTCCTAAACTACTCCAGGTCGTCGTCAGCGGGCATCACGTAGTAGTAGGCACCTCCGGTGTAGTAGGAGTCGTCGTCGACGGTGGCGTCTGGCTCCAGGGCTCCAGCAACTGGTTGCGACAACCAGAAAGAAAGGGGAGGGGGAAAAAGGGGGGAGAAAGCAACCGTGAGTACTCATCCAAAGTACTCGCAAGCAAGGAACTACACTACATATGCATGGGTATATGTGTAGGGAGGCCATATCAGTGGACTGAACTGCAGAATGCCAGAATAAGAGGGGGATAGCTAATCCTGTCGAAGACTACGCTTCTGGCAGCCTCCGCCTTGCATCAAGTAGAAGAGTGTAGATTGAAGTCCTCCAAGTAGCATCTCCAAGTAGCATCTCATAGCATAATCCTACCCGGCGATCCCCTCCTCATATCCCTGAGGTAGAGCGACCACCGGTTGTATCTGGCACTTGGAAGGGTGTGTTTTATTAAGTATCCGGTTCTAGTTGTCATAAGGTCAAGGTACAACTCCAAGTCGTCCTGTTACCGAAGATCACGGCTATTCGAATAGATTAACTTCCCTGCAGGGGTGCACCACATAACCCAACACGCTTGATCCCATTTGGCCGGACACACTTTCCTGGGTCATGCCCGGCCTCGGAAGATCAACACGTCGCAGCCCCACCTAGGCAAAACAGAGAGGCCAGCACGCCGGTCTAAACCTAAGCGCACAGGGGTCTGGGCCCATTGCCCATAGCACACCTGCATGTTGCGTGGGCGGCCGGAAGCAGAACTAGCCCCCTTAATACAAGAGCAGGCTTATGTTCCAATCCGGCGCGCGCCGCTCCGTCGCTGACGTCTGAAGTGCTTCGGCAGATACCACGACGCCGGGATACCCATAACTACTCCCACGTAGATGGTTAGTGCGTATAGGCTCGTAGCCAGACTCAGATCAAATACCAAGATCTCGTTAAGCGTGTTAAGTATCCGCGAACGCCGAACAGGGCCAGGCCCACCTGTCTCCTAGGTGGTCTCAACCTGCCCTGTCGCTCCGCCACAAAGTAACAGTCGAGGGCCGTCGGGAACCCAGGCCCACCTCTACCGGGATGGAACCACCTGTCCTTTCAGCCCCCTCGTCAGAATCACCTGCGGGTACTCAATGAGCTGACCCGACTTTAGTCACCATCTGTATAGTATGTATGTATGTATAGTATATACCCGTGATCACCTCCCAAGTGATCACGGCCCGATAGTATAGCAAGGCAGACTGACAAGAATGTAGGGCCAATGATGATAAACTAGCATCCTATACTAAGTATTTAGGATTGCGGTTAAAGGTATCAACAGTAGTAACAAGGACAGGCTATGCATCAGGATAGGTATAACTGAAAGCAGTAACATGCTACACTACTCTAATGCAAGCAGTATAGAGTAGAATAGGCGATATCTGGTGATCAAAGGGGGGGCTTGCCTGGTTGCTCTGGCAAGAGAGAGGAGTCGTCAACTCCGTAGTCGAACTGGTCAACAGCAGCGTCGGTCTCGGTGTCTAGCGAGAGAAGAGGGGGAAGAAACAATAAATATAATGCAAACAAATGCATGACGATGCATGACATGACAAAGCGTGATGCTAGGTGTGCCCTAACGCGGTACGAGGTGGTACCGGTGAAGGGGGGGAACATCCGGGAAATTATCCCCGGTGTTTCGCGTTTTCGGACAGACGAACCGGAGGGGGAAAGTTGCGGGTTCGATAGGTTAGGGGTGTGTGGCGGACGAACGGACCACGTGTCCGGATTCGTCTCGTCGTTCTGAGCAACTTTCATGTAGAAAGTATTTTAATCCGAGTTACGGATTAAAAGATATGATTTTCTAAAGATTTTATTAATTTCTGGAATTTATTTAATTATTTAATTAATTCGGAAAATGGATTTATGACGTCAGCATGATGTCATGCTGACGTCAGCAGTCAGCAGGGTTGACTTGGTCAACCTGACATGTGGGTCCAGGGGGACCCACCTGTCATCCTCTAATTAGGTTAATTAGGGTTTAGGTTAATCTAATTACAGTTTAATTAAACTTAACTAGTTAATTAAATTAATTAAACCGGATTAATTAACTTAATTAATTAATTAGTTAATTAATTAATAATTAATTTTATTAAATCATTTTTTTATTTTTATTTTTTTAATTCCTTTTTTTTATAAAGTTCTGGGGCGTGGGCCCCACATGCCTGTGGCCCCAAGGGGCCAATCGGGCGCCGATAGCGGGCGGGGGCGTCAGACTCACCGGAGCGGACGCACGTCCAGTACGGGCGGACCCGGCAGGGCACCGGCGCAGGGGAGGTCAGTGACCATGGCGAGGCCACTACCGGAGCAGGGTCCGGCCGGCGGGCGGCCACGGCGACAGGACTACAGAGGCGGGGCGGAGTGCAGTGGCCGGACGCGGCCACAGCGGGCGCGCGCGGGCAGGCGAGTAGGGCCGTGGGGAGCGGCGGTGCTCGGCGGGAGTGGCA